>NC_060886.1:24370607-24673107 GCF_014805685.1 Silurus meridionalis
GACCATTTGGATGATCCAGAGGAGTCATGGGAGAAAGTCATGTGGTCAGATGAGACCAAAATAGATCTTTTGGGTCATAATTCCACTAAACGTGTTTGGAGGAAAAAGAATAATGAGTACCATCCCAAGAACACCATCCCTACTGTGAAGCATGGGAGTGGTAGCATCATGCTTTGGGGGTGTTTTTCTGCACATGGGACAGGGCGACTGCACTGTATTAAGGAGAGGATGACCGGGGCCATGTATTGCGAGATTTTGGGGAACAACCTCCTTCCCTCAGTTAGAGCATTGAAGATGGGTCGAGGCTGGGTCTTCCAACATAACAATGACCCGAAGCACACAGCCAGGATAACCAAGGAGTGGCTCTGTAAGAAGCATATCGAGGTTCTGGCATGGCCTACCCAGTCTCCAGACTTAAACCCAATACAGAATCTTTGGAGGGAGCTCAAACTCCGTGTTTCTTAGCGACAGGCCAGAAACCTGACTGATCTAGAGAAGATCTGTGTGGAGGAGTGGGCCAAAATCCCTCCTGCAGTGTGTGCAAACCTGGTGAAAAACTACAGGAAACGTTTGACCTCTGTAAATGCAAACAAAGGCTACTGTACCAAATATTAACATTGACTTGCTGCTGTGTCATACAAATAAATAGTTACAAAATCATACATTGTGATTTCTGGATTTTATTTTTAGATTATGTCTCTCACAGTGGACATGCACCTACGATGACAATTTCAGACCCCTCCATGATTTCTAAGTGGAAAAACTTGCAAAATAGCAGGGTGTTCAAATACTTATTTTCCTCATTATATATATATATATATATATATATATATATATATATATATATATATATATATATATATATATATATATATATATATATATATAAACACACACACACATATATATATATATATATATATATATATACACACACACATTATATATATATATATATATATATATATATATATATATATATATATATATATATATATATATATATATAATGAGGAAAATAATAAAACTTGCAAAATAGCAGGGTGTTCAAATACTTATTTTCCTCATTATATATATATATATATATATATATATATATATATATATATATATATATATATATATATATATATATATACAGTACAGACAAAAGTTCGGACACACCTTCTCATTCAAAGAGTTTTCTTTATTTTCATGACTATGAAAATTGTACAGTCACACTGAAGGCATCAAAACTATGAATTAACACATGTGGAATTATATACATAACAAAAAGTGTGAAACAACTGAAAATATGTCATATTGTAGGTTCTTCAAAGTAGCCACCTTTGCTTAGATTACTGCTTTGCATACTCTTGGCATTCTCTTGATGCCTACTTTGAAGAACCTACAATATGACATTTTCAGTTCACTTTTTTGTTATGTATATAATTCCATATATAATTCCACGTGTTAATTCATAGTTTTGATGCCTTCAGTGTGACTCTACAATTTTCATAGTCATGAAAATAAAGAAAACTCTTTGAATGAGAAGGTGTGTCCAAACTTTTGTCTGTACATATATATATATATATATATATATATATATATATATATATATATATATATATATATATATATACATACACACACACACATTATATATATATATATATATATATATATATATATATATATATATATATATATATATATATATATATATATATACACACACACACACACACACACACACACACACACACATATATATATATATATATATATATATATATATATATATATATATATATATATATATAGTCATGCAAGCAAATCTGTTAGAGATACTAAATAACCTGACATGGTTTTGTTTGGAATATCCTTATATTCCCAGTACAAAAGTGGGGGATACATCTTTGTCTGATTGACTCAATCTGGAATTATGGGAAGCTTGTGCTCATTTCTGAGCACATGTAAACATTCAGTCATTAGTATTCCTTATAATAATCAAATACTTCTAATCAGAAGATATTTCTTTAATCTCAGCACTAATAAAGTGCAACCGCTACATCCCTGAGCAAGCATTATATATAAGATGAATGTAAGTAAATGCAAACAACCAAAGATAATTACACCTGCTACAGCTTTGCTTCCTCAGAGCCCATTTTGAGAATCACTGCTCTATAGGACTTGTGTATTGTGTGTTTGTTTATACTTACATCATTGGGAATGGTGAGTTCATGAGTACTGGCCGGGGGACTGGCATCCAGACCTGAGAGAAAGAGTATGTGAGGGTTGGGGAGAGAACACAATAATACATACACACACACACACACACACACACACACACACACACACACACACCTGCAATCCAATCTGCTGACACAATGCAAGGACATACTGCCAACAAGCTCAAAATGAAAATCTTATTTGGAATTTAATTCCAAGTATATGCATTTCTTAATAGTGCTGGCATTTTTGAAAAAAGAAAAGCTGATTTTATTTAATTAGCTCTGGCATGCATAAGTGATGTACTAATCATGACTATGCCTGCAGTAGCACTAAATCTTCAGTTTGAGTGGATCATTATGAATCACACACACACACACACACACACACACACACACACACACACACAGCTACGTGCACACATGGCTGACATAAAAAATACTAATTAAGGTGCCAGAAGTACTCCACCCCATTATACTGTATACTCTCTAACAAGAGAACTTTGTAGAAGCAACTTGCTACAGTGTTGCATAAGACAGACAAAATGTCAGGAGGATTCAGAAAACTTGTGATAGTGTCATTTTTCAAAAAGTGTATCCTTTTAAGCATTTGGTAGATTAAGTGAGGCCTCTCTTTCTTACATCTAGACTAAAGCTACAATGTGGTGTCAACTAAATGTGCATAAAACATTGTCATATCATGGACAAGAGAACTAAATATATTTTGTTGCCTAGAAGGTACACCCAGGGCCTCATTTAAAAATTCTACATGGAAAGAAGCGAACAAGTAACTGATTGTGATGTCCACACCGATCTATAACATGACACCATGGTTCTTAATAATGGTGCTCTTCAAAAATTCTCAACCATTATTGTGTGAACAAGCACAAGATTTAAATTTCTTTCCATCAGCTGTCTGCCTTCTGAACATGCAGAGGTGTACATGAACATTATAGTGTGATTCTGATCTTAGACAATATACAGTACTGAACTCCATACTTTACAGTACTGTACTCTATTTCCACTTCAACCAATGCTGAAAAAGAATTTTACATTATTAATATAATGTACAGTACAGTTTTGACCATACATTTTAATCAGTTTTTCCTTTGTCATTTGAATAACCATGTTAATTGCTTATACCTCATTCTCTTCCCTGCACACACATTACTGTATGATTACTACGTGGTCTAGTGATGGTCTAGACAGACACCAATAATGCAGACCTAGCTAAAAGCAAAATGCCACCAAATGCTTGTGAAACAAACCCCTGGCCATATTTAAACGTCCACTTTGACTTTAAATGTAAGAAAGGCAACAGCTTTATTATGCAGTGTAAGCTGTGTTTGCCCGACGCACCTGAACTGGCTGCTTATAAAAACTCTATATCAAACCTGGGCAAGCATGTTGAAATAACTTACTAATACTGATATCTTTAGTTTACATAATTGTTGTGCTGTTGCTTTGCATCAGGGAGAGGCATTGATAATGTTGGTTAACACCAGGGTTGAAAACTAACAGGTACTAGGGGGAAACTGCACAATTAATCTAACTCTATTTTTTTTTTTTGCTGTGAAAGTGCATAACTCACATTACACTTAAGTCATGGACTGCAGTGTTTATTTTTTTATATATTTTTTTATTGTATCTATTTGTTATTGCACTTTAATTTGTAAATGTGTTCCATTAACTAAAATCTACTAGTTGGAGATTTATATCTTAAACTAGAAATCCCCACCCCAGTGTTTTATAAATTTTACTCAGCAAATTTTAAACGAGCTACATTTTACTTTTAATTGAGTAGATTTTTAGACTGGTAAAGATCCAAGGCATCTAGGAATTTAATTTTTTTTTCCCTTTTCACTGTTGGGGCTTCACGAGATTTTAGAATACTACTACAAAATGGAAAACAGAATTCCCTTTCAGGAACTTGAGCTGAAACGAAACGCTTTGGGAAGTGTTCACGCTCTAAAATAATGTGTTTAATCAGTCAAAAATTGGACGCTGGCCGTCACTGATGAGGTGACGTCACGACCAGGAGTATAAAACACGAGTGAGGGCAGTGGCAGCTCTGTGTGTTTGTGTTGTCTGTCAGATTGTTTGTCGAAAAAAAAAAAACGTAAACAATAAATACATGAATTAATTAATTAATTAAAGCAAACAAAATTTAAGCACACTTTCCGGCTTGTGTGTCGCTTGCTTGGGAGCGGAGCATGCGAAGTCGTTTCTCGAGGGAGCCGACTGTGTTCACTGTGCATGCATGTCTTTGCGCTCGCTCCGCTCCCGCTGGGCACTCTTCAAGGAGGGTGCCCTAGCTCGTTCCAGGTCTGGCCCCACTCTCGTCGAGGCAGAGCACTGTGCTAGCTACTGGGGTTCGCAGATGGACCTGTAGAGGGTTTTGAAACAGGCATGTCACTAGCTCCAACCTCACCTGCTCGGTCCAGCGCTCGCTCGCAGGCTTCGGAAGCAGGCCTAACCCCTTCTGGCCTCTTCAGCGACTCCTGCTCGGCAGGCGCAGCCCCAAACGCAACCCTCCACGAAAGCGCAAGTGGAACTTTGTGGGGATCCGGCTGTGAAGGTGCCTGCCGCACCCTCTATCCAGTGCCTGCCCTGTCCCAGCCTGGTCCTTTAACCCTGCCACCCTCAGTGCTCCAGGGCACGGCCAGCTCCAGCGAGCCCTCTCCTTGGTTTCCACCCGGCATCATTGTGGTCCAGCAGATCTCGCCACCCCTAGAGCTGTCAGTCTCAGTCTCAAGAGACTGATACCCCTAAGGCACTTTCTGGGAGCTTGGAAAGCTCTTCCAGATGTGTCTCAGGGGGTCCTGCATACTGTATAGCGAGGCTACTCGATTCAGTTCGGGTCTCCTCCGCCCCATTTTTGGGGGGGTTCTTCCCACCCAGCAAGCTACGTCATGGAACAGGAAGTAAACACTCTCCTTAAGAAGGAGGCCATCGAGGTGGTCCCTCCATCAGTATCCATACAGCTACATGAGACCCCTTTAGTGGTGGCTCAGGACCCGTGGGTTCTCACAGAGGGGCAACCCCCTCCACACTACCAAGGTCATGCCGCGATGCCTTAGATGTCTGGAGAGATCCCTGGTTCCTATCTCTAGGCCCCGTGCTGGGAGTCCCTGGTCGTTACTTGATGCTAACGACGGATGCATCCCTCATGGGGTGGGAAGCGATCATGAGTGGTCGCTCCGCCCAAGGTCTCTGGTAAGTGCCCCATCTACGCTGGCACATAAACTGCCTAGAGATGCTGGCCGTGCTTGTAGCACTGAAGCATTTCCTCTCAGACCTCAGAGTTCACAGCATGTTGGTCCATACAGACAATACTGCGGTGGTCTCCTACATCAACCATCAAGGAGGTCTGCGTTCATGCACCCTGTGCAGGCTGGTGCACCAGATCCTCCTTTGGGCCCAGGGGAAACTCCTCTCTTTGAGAGCGATTTACATCCCGGGCCAGTTGAACGAGGCAGCAGACACCCTGTCGAGGCAGGGGTTGAGACAAGCCTCTAGCCGAGGCATCTTGGAGGCACCTTACAATCAAGACTGCTTTCTTGTTGGCTATCTGCTCTATCAAAATATTAGGGGACCTGCAGGCCATTTCTGTGGCCCCCTCCTTCCTGGAGTTTACCCCGGGTATGGCTAGTGTCTTCCTGTACCCCCGTACGGTTACATCCCAAAGGTGCCCTCTGTCCACTGGACACCTACGAGGATGGGTCCTTGGAGAAAGACCGATCAGCTGCTCATCTGCTAAGGCCCTCCCAAAAGAGGCCTTAGATGTCTGGAGAGATCCCCGGTTCCTATCTCTAGGCCCCGTGCTGGGAGTCCCTGGCTCAAAATCTTGGTCCTCTGGAGTTCCCCTCCAAGACATTTGTGACAGTGCGGCTTGGTCCACCCCGCCGACCTTTGTGCAGTTTAATAACCTAGACCGCAGGGCCACTCCTGGCCCCTTAGTCCTCCTCTAGCTGTGTTGACAGACACACACTAGTCAGGGACTGGTCAGTCCAGCATGATTGGATACTCGTTCCCAAAGCGTTTCAAAGCATCTTGAATTCCTGAAAGGGAATGTCTCTAGGTTTTGATTGTGACCCTGGTTCCCTGAGGGAATGAGACACTGTGTCTCTATGCCACACCTCTGGCATCCCTGCAGCGCTTCCTTCTCCCTGACAGAAGCTGCCGCTGCCCTCACTCATATGCCTCTTATACTCCTGCCCGTGACTTCACCTCATTGGTGATGGCCAGCGTCAATTTTTTTAACTGATTACACACATTATTTTAGAGCGAACACTGGGCGCTTTCCCAAAGAGTTTCAACGCAGCGTCTCGTTTCCTCAGGGAAATAGGGTTACATACGTAACCTATGGACGTTAATTTTAGTAATTTTAGGGCAATGTGTTAAGAAAAAAAGAGCCAAAAGTGAATGGTTTTCTATGGCTGCCCCCACATTTATTATTGACCATTGATCTCACATGCATATAAATAAGGTCAGGAGTTTCAGTGTATGTATAGATATGTATAGAATGTATAAGGACATTTATTTGTGTGGCATTAACCTTAAAATCTGAAATGACTTGAGTAACACCAGAGACTCCAGACTAAGCAGTCTGATCCCACTAAAGATATTGGCAAATACCCCAATATTATCATTACATTTGAAGACAGGGATTGGGGAATACAATTTCAATTAATTTCTTTCAGTGTGAGACAGGATACAATCCATCCTGCACTGCATACAAAATGGATAATAATTGAAACTATAAACACTGGCATGAGCCAAAAATGTTCTTTTTCAAAACACTTGCTTTTATCACATATTTTTGCAATAAATTTACATATTTTTTGCCAACTTGCACATGGAAAATCACAAATGCAACGTTTAACCTGTATTTTAGTGGGTAGTTTTTTTTTTTTATATAAATGTAGCCTCTGGTTGCCAGTATTGCTGTGTCCTATACAGTAGTTAAACCCACAAACAAAACATACAAATACATACACATTTGCACACTTTCTTTTTGACCAATAAATTGTGACACCAAGATCATTTCTTATCTGCACTCAGGTATTTGTGCCCTAGTTTGTAGTAGAGGCTGTTTAAGCAAATAAAAAAAATAATAATTAAACAAAGGTCACAGAAAAGTGAAGAGCAACCACCAGGGGCATGTCAAGAAGCATGACATTAAGAGAATAGGAAACATAAAAACGAGTGAAAGAAAACGACAAAAAGAGTGTTTCTAGAGGTGCAAAGAGAAGGAGACTGAAAGGGCTTGTGGGTACGTACCGGGGAAAGCAGGGGTGGTCTGTCCGAGGGGGGTAAAGGGGGTTTGCTGCATAGCCAACTGGTGGAGCTTGGTCAACTGCTGATGGGGTAGGAGGGACAGTAGAACTAAGAGGTTATTGTTATAACACAGGTCACACTGAGAAAATCAAGAAACCGAAACTAGTACAAAAGAGAAGGCAAGGAAAAGAAGCAGTGAAAAAGTGGTAAAACTAAAGCACAAGAGAGTGAGAAAAATAGAGCAAAAAGTGAGATCAACTTGAGAAGGACTTGGCCTGACACTGTAATTAAAAGTTTCAGGCTGGGTTTAAACTTGCCACACTTGCTGCTAAGATTGCATGCAAAATTAAAAGCAACATCCACTTCTTCTTCAGGGACATTTTGGCTCTGATGTGCCTATACAATGTTTGGCGATTTCGTTCTTATTGACTTTGAACAGCACTGTTTCTCTTCAAACTTCTCACTGTTACACTGTCACGATAGTTCCCTTTCACAAACTTGAGCTGCGTCAACAACGATTTGGTAATGTCTCTGCATGACCATGCACTAAACCAATCAAAGGGCACGAGAAGGGCCTTGCGCTTCTGGCCCCGCTTCCCCTGATGCAAAGTGGTGATTGAGGTTGTAAGGTTTGCAAATGGATCTGGTAGAAGGAATAGAAAGGGGCACGTCCCTTTTTCCTTTCTCACCTAAAAGATCCATAACTTCTCAGGTTCAGAAGCCCACCCTTTGGCCGTCTCTTCTTCCCACGAAAAGGGCGTGGCACACTACATTTCTTCCTCTGAGGATGGGGATTATGGGGGGCACCGTACTGGATGAATCCCTGGACTTTCGCAACCAGTCGAGTTTAAGAAACCTTTGGAGGTATTTACTTGAGCGGTTTTGAAGCTAAAAAAATTTAAAGCAGAAAGTGCGTCTAGATGAGTGCCTCATGCGACCCAGGTCACTGCCTCTATGCCGGGGCCTGCCTTTCTTTCCTGATCTGCACACCCAGGTACATAGCGGATTTGGGGGGCCCGCTGCCTCTCAGTGGGCCTCTAGAACAACTTCAGGGCACTGCTCTTGCTGCTCTAGGGACACTAAAGGTCAGTCTCTAGAGACTGATTGCCTTAGCAGACTATTTGTCAACCTGGAAAAACCTGCCAAATGTGTCCTGCGTACTGTAGAAAGAGGCTACAAGATTCAGTTCAGGTCTCTGCCACCTCGATTCAACAGGGTGATTCCCACTCTGGTGGGTCCCGAGAAGTCATGGAACAAGAAGTAAACACTTTTTTAAGGAGGGAGGCCATTGAGGTGGTCCCTCTCTGATAGTCCCACAGAGTCCCATTTTAGATCGGCATGCTCACACTAAAACAAGTCATGTCTTAAATCAGAGGAGATCTTAGATCTGAGGACTGGTTCGTCACAATAGATCTGAGGAACGCGACCTTCCACATACCATCCTTTCTCTACACAGAAAGTTCCTAATGTTTACTTTGGAGGCAAAGCTTACCAATACCGGGTTCTTCAGTTTGGCCTTGGTTGGTTAATATTAGCTTAATCGGACCACTTGACCATTCAGCATTGAGATGTTGTTCTCGACCACATAAAGGATTTGGGGTTAAGACTAAACACCATGAAAAGTGCGCTTACTCTATTACAGAGGACCACCTATCTAGGCGTAGTGTGGGAGTCATGAGTGCCCGCTCTGCCCTAGGTCTCTGGAAAGGGCCCCATCTCTTGTGGTACATTAACTGCCTGTAGATGCTGGCTGTGCTTCTAGCATTGAAACATTTCCTCTTTGATCTGTGCTGAGAACATCTGTGTTCTCTTACATCAACCATCAGGGTGGTCTGCGCTCTTGCCTCCTTTACAAGCTGCCATGACAGATCTTCCTTTGGGCCCAAGAGAAGCTGCTTTTACTGAGGGCAGTATACATCCCAGGTGAGCAGATGCCTTTTCGAGGCAAGGGCCGAGGTCTGGGGAATGGAGGCTCCACCCAGAAGTGGGTAATAGGGCAAATATTAAGTTTTACAGAGAACAAGTGGAATATTTGCAACTCTGGTTTTCCCTCACTCACTCAGCTCCTCTTCATATTATTCTTGCTTGCTAAGCAGTCACTTGGGAAAAATAGTTAATGACACTTCAGGTCCTTTCCTAGGCCCCCTCTTGTCTAAAGTTTACCCAGGGCATGGCCAGTGCTTTTTTTTTACCCCAGGCCAGGGTATGTTCCCAAGGTGCCCTCTGTTGCCACACGACCAGTTGTGCTTCAGGAATTCTATTCTCCTCCCTTTCAATACTCGGACCAGGAGAAGATTAATCGGGTGTGTCCAAGACGGCCCTGTGGTGGAAGTCAGACTAGCATTTCGTCTGCTATAGTCCATAAAAGAAGGGTCTTCTTGCGGGCAAGCAGACCCTTAACAGATGGATTAAGAAGGCTATCTCCTCCTCTTATAAGTTCTATAGTCTCCCCGCTCCTTTCAGGGTCAAAGCTCACTTGACCCGGAGTGTGGCGGCCTCTAAGGCCTTTTTTCCTCTGGGGGTTTCTCCAAGACATTTGCAACACTTTGGTCTGGTCCTCTGGCCTTCGTAAGTTCTTACAGCCTTCACCTTAGCACCATTTCCGGCCCCACTGTCCTTAGACCTAGCTGTGCCCATCCACACTAGGCAGGGATTTGTCAGTCTGGCAGTGTTGTACTCTCATTCCTAAAGCATTGTTGATGCCGCTCAAGTTCCCTGTAGAACGTTCCCTCAGGGAACCAGGATTACATACGTAACCTAGAGAGGAGATGCTGCGTCTCGATGCCACACTGCATCGCTGTGAGCGCTTTCTTCCCTCTTTAAAGCTAGCACCATCTTTACTGCATGTGCGTTCATAGATTTCTGGTCGAGTCATCAACCCACCAGTGATGTTGCGCCCTTTCATTGGACAGATTACACATGTGTTTCAGAGCATGGTCATGCAGTCGTGTTCCCAAAGCGTGGTTGATACAGTGTCTCAGTCCCTTAGTTAACCAAGGTTATATACGTAACGTAGAGACTTTAAATCTGCGTCTAACACTCAAAAGCATTTATAAATCTAGAGTTTCCCAAAGGTTTTTTTTTTTTTTTAATTTTGGAGATTTCATTAGTTTGTTTAGTGAGTTACTCTACCACATAGGATTATATTAAATCACACAAGCACCTAGCATTAATCTCTGATAACATACAAAAGTTACACTTTTAAACTCCACAGGATATGTACTGCAGTACTTTGTGCATTCATAGTTAAAAGCAACTATAAATTGAGCTTTATTGTGCATGCTTTAGCTTAAAGCACTGTCTCTCACATACTAACAAATAAAATGTTTTTTTTTTTTTTTTTTTCTCATATAATAAAAAAAAAAATGGTAGAATTTTTAGACATTTAGTCAGTAAATGTGAAATTATGCTCACTTTTATTTTGGATGAATCCTTGATTGCTGTATGAACTTTCTTCCAGACAACATTCCCTTCAATCAGTTTAACAAATAGTACTACAAAACTAAGGAACCTTACCATTCCTTACAGTTCAAGACTGATGAATAGTTCTGTGTTTGTCCTCTAAATGTTTAAAAGCAGGTACAATTTAAACTAAAGCTTAATTTGAGTGATTATAATGTCCTCCACCTTCTCTCTAAGCATCAATCACTGCCGAAGTACACTGAGAAGGACTGACGTGCACTAATGTCACTGCATGTGATTATTCTTGAGACAGATTCATTCTGATTATTGATGGAGATGATGAGGCTCAAGGGGACTGAGGAGGCGTCTGCTGTTTGCTTATGTAACCCAGGCTGTTTAATCAGGAGCTTGATATTGTTTATCATGACTGTCACTGATGATCATTAGCTTTTTTTAAGGTTAGATCAGTGAGAGATAATAATATGGATAACAATGAAATTATTAGAGTGGAGTATAAACAACAACAATTAGCCAGCTTTGTTTCCATTGCATGGCTCAATGATATAGACAAAAATAGCATTGTCATATGCTACTGCTTGAAATGTTTTGTGCTTATTTTTTTATGGTTCTGGAAGTAATATTGCCATTTCAGAGTGATAAAAATTAACTCTACCAAAATCTTTTTTTATCACTAAACATTTGTTTTACTGAGTCTCAAATCACGTACCAAAATCCACTATGGTGCACACATCTGCAAATCAAAACTGTCCATGTGGAAACATTGCAAATTTTCAGTATGGTGTCCTGATGATTGACATAATTTTAAACACTATAATGACTTAAACATTTACAAGAATATTTTGTTTTCATGCTTTATGTTGAGTCTGGTTTCACTAATATTACATACATACAAACATACATACATACATACAAACATACATACAATAATACATACATTTTTATAAAGCATCCATATTTGTTAATGCCCATGTTGATAGGGTATTAAAAAACTGAGCTGAGTTTACTTGATTAAAGTAAAAACTTAACAATTACTCATTTAAGGTACATTTAGAACAGATTAAAATGGTGTAATTAAGGTAACTTATATTGTATTATAATTTGTTGGGGACATTTTTTAATGCAAACAGGCTTATGTGAAATCTGCATCACGAGGTCTAATATCACAATAATGATTAAATAACTATATACTGTGCAGCCCTACTCAGCTGTTTACCTTTCTAATGGCATCACACATTTTTTGTTGCACTCCATTTAAAAATACAAATGTGACAGGCCAAGTCCTAATAAGTCTGGCCCACACCATGGAGGGCTTGCGCTATGACCAATTTCAGATTGTAAAGCAACAAAAACTACACATCAAAAATGTCATATTAATATTATTGCTTAATATTAATAGGAAATGCTTGTTGAAAAGCTACAGATGCATGCAGACAGGAAGATAGGATGTAGGGGTGGTGGGGAGGGAGAGCTGTTAGGAAACTCACATCTGGATGTGGAATAGCATACTGTCCCTGAATAGTGTAAGCCTGTGAGAGAAGAGGGGAAAAGGGAAAGGGGAGAATAAATTAACACCTTTTTGAAGCAACTTATTAAACAATAAACAGGTGACTCATAATCACTAGAGCATCAAATACTTTCATGTCTAGGCTTGAAATTTCATCTTTGAAATGTAAATCAGATTGATCCTCAGTCTTTTCAAGATTGCATATATTGTCTCTGGCAGTCAGTCATCCTTATAAGTGACTGTTTAATATGTTGTGATGTGTTTATAGTGACTTGAATTTAAGAAATAAAATGGCATTAATGGTTTCTGCTTTGAGTCGAGTCTCAGTCTAAAGGGGCAGCACGAATTAATTAATGGCTGCATGAAATGAAAGTGGATAAGGTTAAGTAAGTGGAATGTTAAGAGTGCAAATATAGTCATTACTCTTCATTTAGCTTGCATTATTGCACTATTGAGAATATTTTAGAAGCACAAACTGCTCTGCAGTGTAATTCATGTTAACAAATGAGTTGGAATGACTGTTAAATGTGCTTGATAAAATATCCCTTTAATATTTCAGCTTTCTGTCGGTGCTCACTTTGTTTTGAATTCCTTGTCAATTTATTATAGAACCCAAGACATTTTGCCCAGCTCCATTAAATGCAGACACACTATTTTTATGCATTATTTAGATTTTTAGGCATATTAAAAGGATATCTTATTTAAAGGGAGAGAAGAGAATTGCTTAACAAAAACTTGCTCTGCAAATGCTTTTATATAAGTATTCAGATGTTATTAAGGGTGAATGTAACACATTTTTAAGATTGAGACAAAATATCCATCTATAGAATGCAAAGTGTCATTTTGTAAATACACTAAGGGTTGCATAGAATATACAGCTAATATTACAAATTCCAAAGTCCCTGCTGGGAAAATAATAATAATAAAAAAACTGAGAGGCAGAGATAAAGGAAATGCAGGCAGACATTAAGGAAATATAAATAAACATTCAAATCGTTAGTGTAAAAATATTTCTGACAATATAATGCCAGTTCTATGGTCATCTGCACATTGTATAAGGAAAAACATAAATATTATGGGAAAAGTCAAAGCAAAATTGTATTCTTGACCAGCAGTGTTAGAAAGAGAACTTTTAATGCTCAGAGTTGTAGAGTACTCCTCTAGTTTGTTGAATGTTATGGTTCCACAAGTATCAGTCTGTAAAAACCTCTTGAATTTTCAGTCAGAGCTGATCATTGAGCTGTATGGTGATTGATGGGCATAAATTAACAGTTTGCATTCATTCAATACCGGTGCCACTTCCGCCACACAAATGCATTTTCAGACTTTGTACCTCTATAAAGAGTGTAATACTGCGTAAGGAATGTATTGAGTGAACATTTCCCTCCTAAAGAAACACAATGACTACAGTAGTAATGCAATCAGTTGCTTTAACTGAGATGACTAGCTGACATTTAGCTATTATTAGTTTATTGAATTGGCAGCTGACTAAAAAAAATATGCAACCCCTAGCATAAACCAACAAAATGCACAACATTTATAAAATAATATATCACTATAATAAACAGTGCCATCATGGTCAGTCAGGATCTCTTGATATCAGATCCTGTCTCTCTCTCCCTCTCAATCTCCCCCTTATATAGCATCTGTCCCTGGGCAGTAGGGACTATAGGTAGCATGCATGTGAAAAGGTGAGAAACCTGAGTGCACTAACAGGCAGTGGCTGGTGCTGCAGTAAAAGGCTGAGATTGGCTGCGGACGCCGCCAGCGGGTCGGCTCTTACCTGGCCACCTGAAAAAATGACCGGGGTGGAGGCAGGCTTTGGGCGATAGGGGATGGTGGCACCTTTCGGTGGGGACTAGCAGAGGGGAAAAAGGGAAGAGGTGGAGAAAGTGTTAGACCTGGGAAAATACAGCATGTACTGTACACAGGTTTGTGTGCTAACAAATTAGAATGTACATCATTATGTGATTTCGAGTTTGTTTTGTGTGTGATATGTATGCTTGTGATATGACAATGCATATTAAAGCAAAAAGAGAGATGTGGCCACTGGGATGTGGAAAAAAAAATATGCCAATCTGTAGGATCACCCAAAAGAGTATGTCTTGTAGCCAAACCTGACCAGTACTCTTTTTCTTTTCCTCTTTCTTTTTCTGCCCCTTTTATTTCTACCACTAGGTTTTCTGTCACTCTCTCTGTTCAACTCTTTCTTTGTTTATTTGTGATTTTAACTGTGTGTCTACAACAATAAATATAAAAATGTAAATTCAAATTTTCCAGATCATGTATTATTTAGTACATTCTAGTATATTTAGTAATTACATACAGTATCTTTTCCTAAAATAAATACTACTGATCCTTTATAATTGCAGCCCATATTGATATCATGAATGCAAATGAATTATTCATACTGTATATTTGCAACATCAAGCAGTGATGCCCCACAGTGTGTGTTGATTCACTGTGGCTGAATATTTCCACAAATCAGAGCTTTAAAAAATATAAATATACTGCATTTCTTTAAAACATAGAAATGCTTTTATTTAATCTTAATAACTGATTTTAGTGCAAAACCTGCAAATAAGCTAAAGATAATAAGAAACGTTAACTTTTAGTATGACAATGACCCAAAGCATTTACTTAAACCAACAAAGAAACAAACAAAGATTTTTGAATGTTTTAAATAAATACATGAAAAACAAATTCCTGGGGTCATGAGATCTAAGATGAATAAAAATAGCTCATATTTTTGTCTGTTTTTGACATATTATAAAAGTGTTTTCAGCAATAACAATGCAATAACACTGCACAATATTGAATTGAATGGCTATTTGCACTGTTTAGAGGCTGTAGTGGGTACCTTATCAGCCTTATTAGTTTTTGTCACACAAAAATAGCAACTAAAATTAAGAGAGAACTGGAAAGAGGGAACGCGGCAGAGAGAGCAGTAGGGCATGTGCATCAACAAAAAAAAAGCTGTGCTTCTGTCAGAGAACTGACTCCTGTGGCAGTGAAGGTGCAGAGAATAGAATGAGAATATTTTAGTTCTGTTCTGTAAAAGCATAGAAAAAGGAAAGGCCATGTGTGCCTCATGAACAGACAGACTCTCAAGTCTGTGTGTGTGTGTGTGTGTGTGTGTGTGTGTGCATGCACAATTTTTGTACTTTAGTAAAGTAATTCAGTACCAAATAGATCCTAAGCTAATGTGTGCTACTGGAGTATACGCTGGGTTTGAACTGCATATGTGGTTGTGTTTTCTTAAAGCCTTGGTCATAGCACACTGGCCACTGCACTGTACCTCCAGCATGACCACACATATCTGTTTGACACACTGGATGATGGCGTCCGGGGTGCCCGAGATTGTCACAGCGCGCTCTGTCGAGTTAGGCAGCATGTCCCCGGCCACTTGCACCTGAGCTCCTGTAGACTGAAGAGAGACAGAAAGTATAGCACATGAACACACACACACACACACACACACACACACACACACACACACACACACACACACACACAAATTATACATATATAAAACACATACTGCATGTGGTTCTGAAAAGCAAAGTTTATAGTAATAATATGCTCATCATAATACATTCATATAGTTACATATTATCTAATCTTAACAACAGACAGATTTGGATGTGTTATAAATGAACTTAAAAAAATATGTTTAATACAGTGAAATTATTCGTAATGTGATGTTTTTAAAGTGATGTAATAGTGACAACAGTATCTCCGTTTTGTGTCAGGCTGCATCACACCACTCTGTCATGCTTATACCTTAATCATTTCTGCCAGTTTTCATCCACATGAGAGCAAAACTGTCAGCTGGTAGGCAGAACTAACTGTCATGCTCTACTTATTTTAAAATATGAGGTTTCTATCTCTCAGCAGTACTGAGAAACTGTACCTCTCTCATCTCCTTTATCTTGGAGCCTCCTTTTCCAATGAGAGAGCCACACTGGCTAGCTGGGACCACCAACCGCAAGGTGACAGGGGGCTTGCTGGTGGCCGGGCTGTTGCTCATGGAGTTGATTATATCCTGTAGACAAGAACAAGAGTGAAAATGTCCAAGGCTCTAATACATACATTGTAATTTTACATAGTACTGGTTAGTTATTTGGCTGTCTTGGAGGATTTATCCTGTAACTATACTGAATAATTTAATAGCTCCAGCGAAAGAGAGAAAATTAATGTAGGTACAAAAGGGGGATTTCAAATGTTCAATCTCAATAATAATGAAAACGTTTTTAAATTCAGCTTTCTGTTCAACTGTCTTTGTATAGCCCATTTAACAATAGTCACAAAGCAGCTTTACAGAAAAGATGTTGCTTTATATTCAGATCGCCAATGAGCGAAGAAGAGACCAAATTGAAAAGAAAAGCTTTTCAAGATATTATTATAGGTATTCCTGCAGTGGAATAGGAACTTATCAATCAAGCTGTCAAAAGGTGTGTACAGTGTGATTTTTATACTAAGTGTGTTAAAAAATTTAAGAAAATGAATGAACATAAAACCATACTTATAATTACAGCAGTAGTTCAAAAAAAATAATCAATAGTATTCATGTTAGTTTATCTACTGAAGAGTGCAATTAGAGAGCTTTAACTTCGATGACACGTTTTGAACACCTTGCATGAACAGTTGCTAATAATATGTACCTCTTCAAATTTGTAGGCAATCATGGCAAAAGCCTTAAAGATGGCGTCCGTGGGTCCTGTGATGGTGACGATTCGCTCTGGACAGTTTCCCTCTGAGATGTTGATGCGTGCAGCACTCTGTAGATCACACAAAGCTTGAAGTGAAATGTCTGCTTTATATATATATTTATAAATTTATATTTATTTATTTTTTATTATTAATAAAAATTTTTTATGGATTTATAGCTTACATGATACTCAAGGACACCTTACATAAAATAACAAACAAAACAATCAATAACAACAACTTCAAATAATAAAACACTATACAACCAATAAGATGTATGGATACAATGTAAATTATATATAATCTATAATTACGTTCCAAAAGCACCCGCGATAAACGGACGCCACCCCAAAAATTATATTTTTGTATACAGTACTGTATTAACATTTTACTTCATTGTATAATTTATAATTATTTTTTCATTAATTAAATTTCATTATTTTAACATAAAACTCCATGAAAACAATTCCCTATAAGTTTTTTTGTCTATCATGCTACCCAAGAGAGACCGGGAAAATCAGCTAAACAAATTAGTTATGTAGCAAATGCAATTCCGCGATAAACCAGGGGCACGAGCTTCGAACTGGGGTATATATATATATATATATATATATATATATATATATATATATATATATATATATATATATAAACAACAAAAGTGCGTTCACCCTAAGTCATAACAGCTGCACGTCATGAAATTATGCAAATCCACAAGTTCTATTCATCATGTTTATGTTTTTGTCTGCTTGACAGGACCATAAAAATGTGTGGATCTTGGAGCAGTTAAAAGTTGGTGCTTTGAATACAATTCTCTCAAACTGACCACTGGAAGTCAAGCATGGTGGTGGTAGCATCATGATCTGGGGCTGCAAGAGTGCTGCTGGCCCCAGCACTCTCACGAGGCCCCTAGGGCACAGGGCACCGCCCCGGCTGCTCTTGGCATACCAGAGACCAGTTTGGAGAGACTACTTCCATTAAGAGATTATCTGGCAGCCTGGAAACACCTGCTGGACATATCTTAATGGGTCCTGCACACTGTTGACAGAGTCTACTTAATTCAGTTCGGGTCTTGTCCTCTCCGGGTTGTGTCCCACTCTGGTGGGACCTGAGCAGTCTCTGGTCATAAAACAGGAAGTAAACCCTTCCTTCGACCAACCTGTGCCCATCCACACTAGGCAGGGATTGGGTCAGTCTGGCAGCATTAGACACTTGTTCCCAAAGCGTTGTTGATGCAGCTTGAGTTCCTGAAAGGGAATGTCTCTAGGTTACATATGTAACCCTGGTTCCCTGAGGAAACGAGACGCTGCGTCTCCATGCCACACTCCCTGCATCCCTGCAAGTCCTTCCTTCACTCTCGAAGCTGGCACAGTCTTCACCGCATGTGTTCTTTTTGCTTCCTGGTCGTTCCGTTGGACAGATTACACACGTGATTTAGAGCGTGGTTACACAGAAGCATTCGTGAGGGGAACCAGGGTTACATACATAACCTAGAGATGGTTTTCCTTACCTCCTCACGCATCTTCTTTACAGTTTCTCCTTTCTAAAAAACAAAAATGTGTTAGGAATTAAAAAACAGTCATAATTTCAAATTGCCTCTAACATGTTTTTAAGACCTTGTCATTGTAGATACACACCTTTCCAATGATGCTTCCAACTTCCTGAAAAGAGAAAAGTAAAATGCTAAACATATTAGTACAAAGCTGTATATAAGAGTTCAGAGTGCCAGAAAAAAGGAGGAGGCACTGGTTTGTGCAACTGCTTGTTATTTGAATCAATAATGTCAAAATTATAAGTGTTTATCACATTAGATATTTTAGATATACTTGCCTCATTACTTTGTCTGCATTTCTCTCTCTTGCTCTCTTTCACTATTTGTCTCCCTGTCTCCTGTCTGTCTATTGGTCTGTTTATTGATTTATCTGTCCATCTTTCTGTCTAAATATTGACTAGAGGTGATAGAAATATTAGATATAGCTATAAAGAAATCAGCATTCCTATAACCCAATATTTTACTACCCCATTTTTCATTCTCTCCCCCTCATCCCTCTCCTTATTCTGTGCATACTTTGCCATGCATGAGGAGACGGATGGTCAGGGTGACGTTGAGGCCTCCCTCGGACTGCACTTTGCTGGATTCCATGGCGGGATTGGAGAAAAAGTTGGTGTATGGTCACTTTACAGGAAATCCCCAGGAGTAGGAAGAGAGAGATGGAAATGACAGCCAACTAGTCACCTGAAGTGAATAAAAATGGATGCACAAAGATAAGTAATATATACCCATAGTAATATATATATATAAGGAATATACCCAACATGTTCTAAAGCCAGCAGTGATGCTATATATGCATATTTTGAACACGAGAGGGAGCACTTCTCATCCATGAAATTCAACTCTCGGCTTTCCTGAAATACAGTACATCTTTAAGCCTTGAGGATTATCCAGTACCTCATCTGGCTCTTTACGTCATATGGGGTAAAACCCCTTCAACATAAATACCACAGATCATATCATTAAATCTGTAGGATAGAATTCTGTACATGTATATGAGTACACTTCATTCAGTACATAGAATTAAACAATTGAAGTTTTCATACAGAAACATAATTTACTGCTATCATTCAGAAGTTTGTGCTGTACACTATTCTTTTTTTTTTATATTTTAGGCAGGGTTGGGTCAGAGGAGTAATTCTATTTGATTTTATTAATTCAAACTGAGTAAAACTAAATTCAATCTGTTTCACATATTTAGAAATAGACCTTGTCACAAATTCACTTTTTAGAAAGACCTAATGGACTTTATGGCAAAAGATCTGTTCCAGGGTCCTCAAAGAATAGGAACGGTGGCAACTTGCTGGTTCTGGGATCTAAATTGTAGCCCAGAGCTTTAATGGTTAATAGGTGAAATATGCTTTCTTTACTAGAAAATGAAATTATATGAATTACCTTGCACTAGTTCACTGACAGACACACTGAGAAAGGTAGAATGAGAATGGATAAAATTAGTTCTCCCCCAATGCTGTCAGGTCCATCTATGCCCCCCTCCCTCCCTCCTTCCCTTCCTCTCTCTCTCTCTCTCTCTCTCTCACACACACTCATATCAAGGCAGTAACTCAGCAGACACTGTGAGATGGACACTTTATGCCAGACACCAGGACAGAAAGTTGAGCATGGTGAAAAGACAGGGAGAAAAATAGTCCAAGATATGGTTTAGGGAGTGAATGAGGAAGCCATGATGGAGCAGGATGGCACAGCAGGAGAATTTGTTCGTGGATGATATTTTCTAAATGTGTATTGTCTCCTGCAACATGTCTGCACGGTATAGCAGAAGAAAGTGAATAAGAGATGTGTGTGTATAAAAATATTTGGTGTATGAGAGAGCGAGTGACAGAGATAGGAGACAAAGTATTAGAATAAGATAAAATGACAGATGAAATCTAGAGACAGATGTCCACCAATCACCCTCTAGAACTCTGGATTGCATAAAGCCACTAATCCACACTAAAGCCATAATGGGAAAATAAAGCCATGTCATAAAAGATTAGAATTTGCCCTGATGAGCTACCTTCTATTATATACCTTCTGTATGTGCTACTAGTTAGACTGGAAAGTAGTGTAATAAACATTCTCACTTCTATTGGATTAGTCTGTTTGTTGAAAAAAATAAATTACTTACATAATAGACGTAGTAATAGTTCATAGTAGGGAAAAAATCAAAGACAGTTTAAGAGTATAAGGAGCATTTTTTTCCTGCATAGATTATGAATGCATGAACAAATTGTATCTATCGCATGTACAATTATGCCGTTACAAAAGTTTATTAGCATAATCAACTTGCTTACATTTGCTCAGAACCATGGTATGATTTGTGTGACGTGCGATAGCCCTTTTGTAAAAACCCTTATCGCCTAAAACCTGTCACTGTCTTCTCTTCAATAAACACACACACTGAAGAGGGGCTAGTTTTGTTAAAAAGCTAAATATCATCAGCACACAGCAGTGAAAAAACAAACTGCACAATACAATATAGCATAATTAACTTATGAACAGATGCACCTGTTGTGTCTCTGCTATTTTTAACCACGAGCTGTTTGTACTCCATGACTGCAGTCATGTCATTATGGTTTCATTAAATTAGCTTTTGTGCTCGGAGGTGAACTGCTGAATGGTACAGGAGCTATTTTAAGAATCCTGAACATAAGGTAATACAAATGTGCAAAAAAGAGAGAGAGAGAGCACACAAGAGTAACAAGCACTTGAGCATGCTCAGATTAAAAAATTTTAGTCCCTTGTTTGTATGAGGCTATGGAGAGTCAGTCACTCAGACATAATGCATATCTGAATCAAAAGGCCATTTGTGCTTAGAACCCATAGCCAGAATTAAATATTAGTACTATAAATATACTTTTGTATCTAACTGAATCATTGTTAACTTGGCAAATATTTAAATTTGATATAATCCTTATTGATGTTAAAAGCCCTTTGCTGTATTCCATGTGCTGTAACTGGGTCATGCTTTTCCATAAAGAGCTTCTAGCCCCTTCCACTGAGCTTGCTATCGAATTAATCACGCTTTATGCTTGGTCAAGCAGAGCACCCCAAAAAAAAAAATGCTCTGCCCTTTTCTGTTGTTTCAAACACAATGCAAATTTATTTCCCTAATTAAATTAGAAACCCTGTATATCTGTTAACACTTTAATATTAGCTTTCACAAATACACATACTGTCTACTGTATATTAAGGCTTAACTAATATTTACCATGATGAATATTGGATAATGTTCAAAGATAAATGCACTAATCCTTAATAGATCAGGTAATAACTTTTATATATTATAGTATACACTATTTTCATCACAAGTATTACAAGTATACATAAAATACAGTAAAATATTAATTATATTCTGTATGGAAAAGCTAATAATGATAATTGTAAACATCTCATTCTGCTAATTAATAAAAATTCCTGTTATGAGGGACATGTTTGGACTTTTCAGTTATTGTTTATTCATCATTATTTAAACATTAATTTCATAATGCATTTAATTTAAGTTTAAGGGGTGTTATGCTACACATGAATTATTTTTTTTTACTTTCAAAGTCAGGTTCATGATTCCGTGTGCCCACTTACTCTTTATGGTGAATCAATAGAGGTTACTGGGGACATAATTTCCATTAACCATTTGCTAGCACACTATCGTACGTATCGTAGCATACAGGACTTTCCACGCAATCTTTACATTCTGGTGTAAGGGAGCACTTTGCCTCCAAATAATGTTGCAAGTGATGATTGAAAAAAGTGTGTAAATTCCGTGTACCGCACACTGGCACTAATCCTACAAACATTATCCACACTTGACCATTCTGTGCTGGTATATGCAGATAAATGAATCATGAAGCAAAACATGTGCATGAGCAGGGCCAGCTCTTTCAAACAAAAATATTGCTGTGAAAGTAATTGACAAGAGGAATGGGGAAAGCCCTGTGCTTCAAGCATGCCCCCTTGAGAATTCTGTCCATCCAGGAAATTTTAGTTTTGTTTGCTATATAGAAAGTGTATTTTATCGAGCCATTATTGTATCATATTATATTGCATTTGAATTTTGTTTATTATTGCCTTAAAAGCATTTGGCAGACATCCAAATTCAAAGTGACTAAATCCTAAGATACAAAGATAGCGAGGATTCAAACTTTAGCTGGTCACACTAAACTATAACTGTGAGCACTATGGCACTATGCAGCACCACCACTTTAAATAACATTATCTCTGGTGCATAGTTTGCATTAAGCTGACTACTGGTGCTTTGATCCCTAGACTGCATTACCTGTATTAACTGTAATACCCACCTTTAAACTTGCTCAAGTAAAAAACCTAGCACAAGCATCCTAGCTCACTGTTGTCTGCAAGAGTTGATGTGATTCAGCACTGTTTCTGTATAAAAGGTCCATCAATAGATTATACTTCACTAGATGTGCATTAGCAGGCAATCATTGTATTAAAAGCTACTGGAGAGGAATTTGAAGGAATTGCTGAGTTACTTCCTGGCAATCGTAGCTCCTATTTAAGTTCCCTCACGCAAGATTAGAGAGCAGAACACTTTCCTTGGACATGAAGTTAAGATAAAATTGGACATCAAATCAAATATAAATTATATTAAAGATTGCAGTCAGAATTATTTGTCTGACTGCCACATATTCTTAATGCAGTGGTATAGTTTTGATCTATCACCACAATTATCTACTTAGTGTGTAAAATGGTCAGTTTATTGTCACAATCTCTTTTCAAGAAATATGGATTAATAATCTGAGTAATTTATTTATTCAGTAATAATAATGGAATATACATAATCACTGTATTTAGTTTTCCCCTTTACATGTCTGACGTATGCTTAGTTCTGTTTTACTGAAAACTAAGAACAAAGCCATCAAGAAGGTTACAAGCTAATTTTTGTAAAATTTTTTGCAAGACCAGAAAAGTCTAGTTAGTTCAGAAAATAAAATTATATAAATTAATATATATCTATTCACTATTCTTTACCTCTATTTGGAAATCATTTTGTAAAAACTTGTTTGATTTTAATAACTTGGAAAACGCAACCTAAAGGGAGGAGGACGAATGTCATGGCTGAGCTGCATTACTGGGAGATTTATAGCATGCAGTGTGAGTGCACTTGTATTTTGGCCAAAACCATTTTCTGACAACTATTGGTAAAATAACTTCAATATACATACTATGTATTCTATGGTGTAATTGCTGGGAAAATTATGAACTATAACCTGTAGTACAGTGCTAAATAAAGCTTAATCACATGAAATTCAGAAACTGATTTAAATGAAAACTGTTTCAACCAATTATTTAAATCACATTTTAAATACTAAATTCATATTACTATTGTGTAATCTGAGGGAAATGTAAATAATAAAGAAAATTACTGAGTTTTAAAGGATGGACTGCATTTTAGAGCTAGACAGAGCAATAAAGAGAGCGACTGTAAGGGAGAGCAGTGGGTGCAACCCTTTTTCTGGGCTCTGGAGACCTGGCAAAGGCGAAAGAGAAGAGAGAGGAGGACTAGAGCTAGAGGGGAGATGGCAGAGTGGCCTGTGCAAATCGGCAGCCATGATTTATTGTATTAAACACATCACTAGGCCTGTCAGTGTGTCAAGGGCCTGAGCATAACGTGACATGGCAGTGTTTATTGGAGACACTACGGCTTATACTATATTTCAGGGCAAATTACTGCCAGGGGCAACACATCTTTGTTTTTTATGCTTCTCAACTGCAGTTTCGGTCTAGAACAGGCAGCACAAAAGAAAAAAAAAAAAACACCAAAGGACTGAAAGGAATAAAAGTTCAAATGAATAAATAGATAAATCTATGTCTGCATTTTTTTAAATAACATATTTTCACAATAGATAATAATATTAATTTAACTATAGATGAGTCACAATACTGAAATATTTATACACACAGCAGCATAATACAATAATGAATCAGACAGTCTCTTACACACAGCTGAGAATCAGTCACTTGAATTATGCTTTTGCAGAACACAATGTATGAAATGACGAATTATGCCACTTATTCTTTCTGCTCTCATTATGTTATGAAACTTGGTGAGGAGTGAAAAAAGAACTAATAACAAAAAAGAAAACTAGAAAGCAGCCTCTAATCAGTTCGCATCTTTGACTGGGTGATTATCTGACCTTGCCCAGCTGAGAGCTCTGCAGTCATCCCACAAAAAAATGATTAAATGATAAATAAAGTACTATGCTCTGAAAATAGCACCTACTTACAGTATTGTTTTTCCTTTACATGCAAGGCTACATTTAGAACAAATCCACAATACAAAACAAGGACACAGTTTGGGTCTATGCTAATCATTATCCTTTTATCGATATGTCAATAAAGTGAGTGTTAAATTTGATACTTATAGAATGGCCCAAACAATACTCACTGTGCATGCATTTTGTCCTATGAAACAAGGTTATCTTGAAATTTACTGTCTGTGCGGAAATCCTTCATCTTAATATGTCATATTCTAAGCCATCCAGAGACTCAGACATGGACACTTTACAATTTTGGATGCTTTTTGGGTTTTCTTTTTAGTGAAACTCATGCTTCTGTGTAAACCCCTAGATCAGAGTATTTGCTATGAAACAATAAAAGTCTCTACTTTACTTAGGAATGATACTGGTTCTGGTTATCTGCAGATTTCCTGATTAGCCACACAAATTTGACTTATTTTAGTGTAAAGAGTAAAATAAATGTATAATAAAAAGTAAAAGAATAAGAATAATAAGCGATCACATATTTAGACTGTGCTGCAGTCTATCATTATTCTTGGGTACATGCATGTATGTGAGTGTGAGATGCCTTGTGGTTAGCTAGCTGTTATGGAAGAGGGGTAGCGGTATGATCATAGATGCTCATATCTAACGACTTTAGATAAGGGCTTTTGGTGCACCGCTCATGTCAGCATGGGCACCGTTCTTCACCCTCATTTCCACTCCTCCAATCCAGCCCCTCCCTAACCCTTGCCTTTTCTCAGACGACCGCCTCTAAAGCTGTCAGCACATATCAGTCGCCCTCGCCCAAATCTCACCCCGAATAATAATCACACATCCAGCCACACATATCCACTAAATAAGCACATCATATAACAAGTTCTAAAATTCTCTAGTAAAGAAACGGTGGTGAGAGCCAAATAGCAAAGAACACAATTTTAGTTCATAGTCACAAAAACACTGATTACAGTTAGCATCATCATCATCGTCGTCATCATCATCGACATCTTTCATGCGATGTTGCCCTCAGGAATTCATAACGCCTTCTTGGTCAAAACTATATCAAGAAAACAATTGTTGCAAGCTCTTAACTGACAAAGGAAAAGTGCAGACATTGTGTCAGAATCGACTGTGGGCGACCATTTTGGAATTGCGAGAAATACACCAAGCACATCTGCAGCTGGCTACTGCACTAAATCCCGTTCTTAAATCTATACGTAAACTGATGTAGGTTCATCAGTAAAGTTTAAATCTCATAAAAAATGACAGACAACAATCAAACTTCAAAAATAAATGGCATTTATAATATTGTACAATGGTAAAGCCATAGAAGAGGTTTCTACAGAATTTATAATAATATCAATTTTAGGCAAAAAAAAGTTTGTCTGATTCAATGACCATGACAATAATTGAAGCAGATGTTATAGAAAACTGTACTGTGCCTTTGATAAGCAAGAGATTTTTTTTATCCTTTACTGAGCCTGAAAAACTATATATATATATATATATATATATATATATATATATATATATATATATATATATATATATATATATAATATATATATATTATATATATCATATATATAATAAATTATATATGATATATATAATATAAACAAAAATTGCTGCATTCTGCATTACCACATCTTAAAAGCTAGCGGCATAACCAAGCATTCATGTTCTAATGACGTTATTCACCAATCGCTGACCACAGGACATCCACTGGGTCCTTTCACAAGCTCAAGACCGACAATAAGTTGATTATAAATCTGGTATAATCAGTAATCATAAGTCAATAAAAATTAAACAGGGGCACCATGCTAACACAGGAAAAAGCTTTGAGAGGATTGATCCTACTCTACTCGATCTTTACCTCTTTGCCATTCATTTTGGTTTTAGAGCTTCTCTATTCATCAAGAGACAAGTATAAGTATGAGTATGATATAACTATTGAATAAAAGAAAAATTTCTACCATTAAAAATGTTCAGATAATTACAAGTTACTTAAGAAAACAATTAAAAGTAATCTTTAACAAGAAGTCATATTACCTTTGTGCAGCTCCTATGGGAATGCTACAAATTAGGACGACTGGAAAAGACTGAAATTATTAAAATAATCTCACAAAGAAAGGATTTCTCCACTGTCCTTTCTTGCTCAGAGCTCTGACAGAAGTTCGGAGTTTGATTGGCCCACATCTGAGGTCACGTGGGCGAGGCTCTGGACACGTGACCTTTGTGGCAAAAGTGAGGCATAAAAAAATCCCTGCATCAAAATGTCGCCGTTGTTTGTGCTACGGTTTCGGATTGAGGTTAATTCTTGGTGTAGAAGATGAGCAGTGGTCTCTGTGTGCCAATCGAGCACCCCCAGGGGTATTCATGGCGAAATAGAAGGGTGACATTAGTGATAGTGATTTGGATTCTTTTGCGGATCAATACATCTATGTTTAAGGCTGTTTTTTTATTTAAATCAGTACATTCACTTCTATTGTTACATTTATTCATTCAAATAGAAATATATGTTTGTGACAGTTAGACATCAACCAGACCATCGTTTTAACACACCCAACCACCCAACATGTCCTCATTTTTCCAGGCAAAGGACCTTAGGCCTGGATTATAAAATAAAACATGACTAAAGGACTTATTGTTGTAACCTGGCTCTCCTGATGCCTACCATGGTGTCTGATCTGCATCATAAACTCTCTACCCCATTTAATCTCATGGCATGTGGGATTGCAAGCAGCCATCACAGACTCGGGCGGGATTATAAACCCCACAGACTAATCCACTTCAGCTGGACAGTAAAATGTGAATTAATCAACAACAGATAAGCTGCATTGCTTTTACCAAAATGGGATTGGATGAAATTACAAAAGTGGTGATGATGGCATGATTAAACCATGATGAAGGTATCAAAAAATCCCCCACAAACACACCTCAATGTAACTTCTTTAAACCACTATTTTAATGCAATGCCCACAACATCTCACATCTCCTGTAAAACATATAGGGGCTGCGGTCTAAAATATTTTGCCCTTGGGATGTCAATTCAAATGGAATATTACAGCAGTGAATTAAATGAGGATGCAGCAGCCAAGGCTTCTTGTTCATTCAAACAAAATTAGGGTCATGAGCAATTTGTTTCCCCCATACAAACACACATGCACATATGGGCCTGTACAAAAGGACACAACTAGATGCAAATTTAACCAAACAACAAAACTAAAGGTTTTTCTATTGTACAGTGGATTTTGCAGAAAAACAACTGAGCTCTGTAATGACACTCATAAAAAATAACACAATGTATTATAGTATAATTACATTTAATGTTGGGGAATATCTGTATCTCGCAATTGGTCCCTTACTAGCCTCTTTTTTGCCTCTCTGCTAAACTAGAATGATAATTCAAGACCAAATAATGCAGCTGGTCAGGATACTCGGAAATTGCTAAGCAAAAAGCCTGTTTTTTTCTAAACACTACCATGTCTAAAAATCACAAAGCACTGACACCGGAGACTCCTTCATTAAATGTTCCATGCATGTTGAACAGCACCAAATCATCAGTTATACACTATGCTTTGTAGTTAATATAAAAAGAATAAGACTAGAACTAGCAAATTATTGTAAATTCTGAATAGATTTTTAGACAACATTACTTTCAAAGCTGCTACGCTTTTAAAATTTTTAAATTAAATATATAAATACAATTCTGAGCTATCAGATTTAATAGTATATAAAATGGATATATGAAGCTATAAGCGATGGCTTAAACACTTTTAAATTGCAATGAAGGTGCAAAAAATTATGAAAAGCGCAATGTAATTTATATCAATAAACTGTAATTGAATCTGTCCTTCATTGCTCTTACCAGAAGTAGGGAAAGTTCCTGAGGTTGATTTAGGACCAAAGGTGGAAGAGAGTGGGCACAATGAGGGATGGGAGTGATATCCTGGCCCTATAAGCAAACTGCCCTATCGCCTCCAGCAAGGACACAAATCAGTCAACTTGCATGGCGTGGGATATGATTGGCCAGTGGGTTGTTCAGGCACAGCATTAGCTTCATCGTCTACACATCAAATGAGCAAGCTAATCGGCCCTGACGAGCGTGAAGGACGGAGCGATCGGTGTGATCAAAGAGACAAGAGGTGCGAGTTAGCTGTTAGACAACAGATATAATTTTACAAGAACTGATGGTATGGTTCCAATGTCCTTAAGAGATGGGACCACCTACTCATACATGTGTTTTTCTCCAGGTTGGCACTCATGATTCGCCTTTTAGCTGTGTAAAGCACTACCATCATCGATTGATTGAATAAGCCTCAGTGTCAAATTGAGCTGTGAACCTGCAGGCTGTAATCGAGCAGCTCATTATTGGGTTTGAACATGGCCATGCCTCGACTGGCTTGGGTCTCCAGACTCCGAGAGCAGTGATGGGCCTGATAAAATCTATACATCACTTACTGCTGATGAAGTGTGTGAGAGCCTGCTACAGAGACTAACCATACATTCAGTATTTCAGAATATTTGAACATATTTTAATGTTCACCTAAGTGACGATGTGTTTCCAATGTGTTAAGTCACATCCCTGTACCAGTCTTTCATTCTTTCAAAGATAAAAAGTGAGGATGATGCTTGGGACAAATTACTCTGGAAGCTTGCTTAGAGGGAGTTTGCATGTAAGAGTACATAAACAGGGTTAGGTTGGAGAATTCTTATGCTCTAAGGTTGTGCTAGCTTAAAAGGATATTTGATTCTATAAGCTTTTATGCCCTCTATCCACATCCAACCCAGATGCAACTAGCTAATGGAAAATTTCGCCTGACCCTCCACACGGACACATTCAATGCTTTTAATACTGAGAATGCTTGCAGCTAAAACCAATAAACAATGAGCTTGAAATAGAAAGGGAGAACTTCACACTTTCAGAAAAAATAGCACTCAACTGCACCATTCATTGTTGTTTGTGTGGTACAACCTAGAGTGCACCTTTTGTAACTTTTGAATGCATCTTTAATTTATCCACCCTGTAGTTAACATCAGGTTTTACAATGTATTGCTTCAAAATTTCTGAATATTTTGCTATAAAGACCTGGGATAAATTATGTTCTTTAGCTGAGATCCAAGACATATTGGAATAAGAAAACTGCACTGCAAGGAACACGATTAGCTCTGCAAAACTTTTGTTAAATACTATAAAATACTATTACTATTAAATGGTTAAAACATACATTTGTGCTGAAATTTATGATAAAAACAACAAATCAGTTATGAAAATTATTATCAAAAATGGCCAAAAATTTCTACAGTACAAAGCTTATAGTACATAGATTTAAAATTTACAAAACACAGATTATACAAAAAGGTCCGCTTGTGAGTATCACTTCAGCAATTTTCAAGGAAAACTTTAGTTTAGTAAATTTTTCTTACTGAATGTGTAACACAAATACACAAAAAACCCACCAAGCTGCCACTGCTAAACCCTAGAATAAGGCCCTAGACTGTTAAATCAACTCAAACCCTTAGTTGTATAAATGAGAGAATTTAACATCTGCCTAATGCAATAAATGTAAATGTAATCCAGGAATAGTGCTGTTGTAGAAAAACTTGCATCTTTTTTGATAAATTCTTTTTATCATCTGCAGGATGCAGTGATAGTCCTGTTATAGCACTGTGTAAAGTTATACTGCATATCAAGTTCAGAGATTTTCCCCCACCATAATACTTTTCTGTGACAACAGATATTACAGGTTTAAATTACAGATTGAGTTTATAAAAATGTAAATATTTGCTGCTGTGTTATATCCCGTAGTCATGCACATGTAGGACTGACAAGCGATACAAGTCTATGCCGCCTTTCTTCCCCCTTTATAATGCAGCAGACTGGACAGTACACAGAATGCACAGATCTTTATGTTAAATATTTAAATTCCAAACACTTGATTCAGGTCTGGTTTGAAAAACTTCAAGTGTGAGCAAGCACGAGCTGGTATTAAGAGTTTAAATTACTTTGCAAATGTAGCTGTGAACTGGAGTTCAAAGGATCTGGTCAACACACACTCACACACACACACACACAAAAGCAAACGAAGCCCTCGTATTGAAGTGTAACCAACTAAATATTTCTAGGCTGTGCATGAATGCACCTGGGTTTTCTTTGATGCTGCATTCCAAGATATTTCTGCCCAAGATTATAATCTTCATGAACTTCCTCTGGGGTGCAGAGGATCCTAGATTATTTATTAAAGAAACTGTGTTATATTGTACTTATTTCCCTGCTACCTACACCATAATAAACTGTTTTTTGATTTACACCTTGATATCTTGGCATGACCTTAGTTTGAGCATTGTTTATTCCAGAAACAGGATAAGAAACCGTAACATGTAGAACACACTTTGGTGTTTGTAAATGAGCTATTGAAGATAAGCTCCTAGACATAGTTGGATGCATGAGTGTTTTGATCCTAGTTTCTTATCTTTTTTATTTTTTTTAAAGCTGAGGGGTGTGAAGTGAATGGAAATCATTATCAACTCTCAAAATCTAAGCAGCATATCATTCTCTGGCGTTAAAGAAGCATTTTAATGCAACCATTAGCATTATGTCTACAGAGAAAGACACCTGCATGTAATTTTACCTCTTTTAGCCTAAGAGACTAAAACACTTATCATGCCAGTGAGAATAGTTCAGTGATTACCAGTGTGAAATGAGAGCAGTAACAAAAAGGAAAGTGTTATACGAAAGAAATTACTAGGAGAGAGATTCATCCTAAACCTAATAGCCCAAGCTTTAACAAACTCATACTCTGCCACTTGTGGTCACTGACAGGCTATTCTACTTTTACTGGGAATTTCATAATGAAAGTTTACAGTGAAATAGTTTCACAAATTGGTATAACACCTGAAGCTATACAGCAAGGGGCTATTTTGATATACAGGTAATAAAAAGCATTTAGGCATGTCATTATAGTCACTACAGTCATGTATGTCTATTTCTAGGAATCCCTAGAAATAAGAATGATGAATTACTTTGTTCTTATGAAACGTTCCCATATACAATATATACAGTAATTCTTTGAAAGTTTCTCATTAATTCAGACTCAGATGAAAACTTGGTCATTAGAAGGGTAGATAACTCTAAAGTTACCAGCAAAATCAAATCCGTGTGTATAGTGTCTTTCCAAAACTTCTACATTTTGTGAATAAAATCTACAATATGCAAAAATATTAGCTTTAAATTGATTCAGCCAGTGGTAGTTAATGCAAGGTACAATACATTCTATGAGACACAAACCTTTTCTCTCATAGCTGTATAACATTTTATTGGCAATTTCATTGATGTTTCTAAATAACTAGTAATTATTGCATTCTTATATATCATTTGTTTGTCTTTTTAAAGTATCAATAAAAATCTAAATGAAAAACACAAAGACTATTTTTTTTACAATATGGGTATATTCAGAGTGAATAAACCCTTCCAAATCCAGATCTTCCATATTATTATTCCCAGGTTTATTTGAACAAGTTCAATAATTGTAAATGATAAACTACTTACAAGGCTTAATTCTCCTCAGTTTACACCTTACATATAATCACTACCTTGGAAATGGACATAATTGACATCATACATTTATAAACTGCAAAAATAACTGCATAAAATAACCAACATAAAACATTACAACAATACAATACGAGCCATGAATTAATCCAACCTATCTCAATAACACAGCTCAGTCTACGACTAGAAGTCCAGTTAGGTCAGGAGGTCATGCTTTTCCTCAAAGGGAAGCTACAACATGCCATAAACAGACTCAATGATTCAGAGAGTTTCCTCTTCACGGGTAATTATTTACACTCCCCTGCTTCTATACAAGCCATCTTCAATTCTTTGAGAGACAACCATTCAAAAAGACAGCATAGCCAGCAGCAAGCCAGCAACCCAGAGACAGAAAAAGAAAAGGCTGAGGAGAAAAGTGTGTATATGTGTGTGTGTGTGTGTGTAATGTCTTGCACATGAAAATGGCTATGCAGCCAAAAATGGATGTCACAAAGGCTCCTGGAGTAATAATCCTCAACTTCTCCTCTCTCAAAAAGTGTCTGTGTCACTTGTGAATGTGGCCCTTGCATGCACATGCACACCACAAGGAATCAAAATTACTCACTTCTCTTACTAAAACTGAAAATGAGTCTTACAAACTAGACTTAGTTTAACTATGTGTACCATAATGAACACTCATACATCTATGATAGAGTAGAGGGTTTAATGGTGTCCTGTATAGAGAGAGGTTAAGCCATCCTCCCACTCAAAAGGAACATTTTGCCATAGCATTTATAGAGCTGATAGAACTCAAGTCAAGTCAAGTCAAGCTTTTATTGTCATTTAAACCATGTATAGCTGATGCAGTACACAGTGAAATGAGACACCATTTCCATAAAACAACATAGAGCTACATACAGAACACAAAGCTAATGACTAAAAGATAAGGTTTGTTTAATTAAATCCATCACTATGTCGCGAGCAAGCTGATTGCACAACCTGATGCTCGTGAGTCACGACAGAACAGATCTAGTGTGACTGTGCCGAAGTTACAAACAGTTTACACAATAGCACTTCATTAAACTACACCATTTCCACATGTTTAGGATTATACAGTTTTTGCTTACCATGCTGATATTTCACCTTCATCCGTGACACCAGTGTGTTTTCTTTTCAGGTGCTCGTGCATCACTGTGGTACTTTCATGCCACACAAGCTCCGTTTTGCAATAAGTTCCAGGTACAGTTTTATTTGTTGTGTTCAATATAAAATTCTCCCGTGCCTTGGATGACTTAGGACGCACACTTTTTTCTGCTGCTGCTTGACCTGTACTAGAGACCTGCAATCAACTGGGCCCTGACGCAAACGAGTGCGGCATGGGACAAGAATTGTTTTGTGAATGCGGGTGCAGGCTGTAAAGTACTTGTGTGGTTAAAAAATATATATTAAAAAAAATTCTGAAAACAAACTGTTATGTATCTACTGCACAAAAGCAGCAATGGCAACTAGAATAAAATTAATTAATTTATAGGCACAAGGTCGGAATCTCACTCTCACGTGATTCATGGTAGACTACTAGAGCACACTGAGGCAAAATGTCTGAACTGCAGGACAGAGGTGAATCTTTTACAGATATTACTTTATTAATAAAGAAAGAAACATACAACACAACAAAACCCTGGCCTTTTTTTTTTTTATATCGTTTCAGTTGAGGCTCTGAAAAGTCCCTTGCTCATATCCATGTTCATCATTTACCAAAAAAGTCAAACTCAAATAAAATGAACGTTTGTTAGTTTTCTGTCTCTTTTTTATTCATATTTAAAAGGGAAGCAAGTAAAACTAAAAAAAGAAGCAAGAGTAACAGGAAGAAGCAATCAGTAAATTGAAAATAAGACTGCTTGTACATTTTACCTGTGGGGGAAAAAAGCTTTTGTAGGTGGAAAAATCTGTCCTGTGCAGGTCTCTACCCTGTACTATCCACCATTTCCGCATGCGGCTGGGTTACCTTGCCATCACTCTATCCCATATATGTAGATGTTACATGAAGAAGATGTTCCATGACAGACTGTTTGTCAGTGAATTAAACAATTAAAATATATCCGCACAAGGTCATTAATCATTAATGCCACTGGACTGTATTACAAAAGTCTCCCAGTCTATAACAGAAGAGACTTTTTAACAAGGTGCAGACCAAACTCTGGTCACTGGACAATGTCCAAAGCCTCCGCAAATCCCAAACAGAGATTTCTATTTCTCTATAACAATCAGACACAATTCAGAGGAAAAAAAATAAATTAATAAGGGAAACCAGAAATCAAAACTTTGGGGCAAGATGGATGTATGTGCTTTAGCCCTAATGAACCCCACAGGGAGGTCCAATCCCAAACTGGATGCAGCTCAGTGAGGAAAGAGACATCTGCTTTGTTCGACAGATGTATGAAATCTTGGACAAATCTTTTGACCATGTATTCATACCCACTTTCCTCATCTTTGAAGCAGCTCAATGGGGTCACTCAATGTCATACAGTTGGAAACTACAGTATTTCACAATAAAAATTACATTGTAAATTGAGGGAATGTATCGAATAGTATTTAAAAGCAGTAATTATGTAATTTTGCTGTCTTTATTTTCTTTATTACCACATGGAAACCAGTAAAGATAAAAACAGAATTTTTTATATAACCTAATTTGGCATGATATTAGCAATAGAAAGTTAGAATATAAAACCTAATGCCAGACATAATCAACCTATGCAATGAAAATTTGGATGTAAATAATCAAAGCAAATATGTCTAAATCAAACAAACATAAAATCATTTAAAAATAAAATACAGGTACAGCTTAATAAATCAGAATATCGTACAATAGTTCATTTATTTTAGTAATTCAACTTAAATTGTGAAACTTGTATAATAAATAAATTCAATGCACACAGACTAAAGTAGCTTAAGTCTTTGGTTCTTTTAATGATAATGATATTGGCTCACAATAAACAAAAAACAAGTAATTCACTAAAAAATTTGAATATGGTGACATGCCAATCAGCTAATCTGCTCAAAACACCTGCAAAGGTTTCCTGAGCCTTCAACATGGTCTCTCAGTTTGGTTCACAAGGCTACACAATCATGGGGAAGACTGCTTATCTGACAGTTGTCCAGAAGACAATCATTGACACCCATCACAAGGAGGGTAAGCCACAAACATTAATTGCCAAAGAAGCTGGCTGTTGACAGAGTGCTGTATTTAAGCATGTTAACAGATAGATAAGTGGAAGAAAAAGATGCACAACCAACTGAGAGAACCTCAGCTTTGAGAGGTTTGTCAAACAAAATCGATTCAAGAATTAGGGGAAACTTCACAAGGAATGGACTAAGGCTGGGGGTCAAGACATCAAGCGCCACCCCACACAGACCCAATTTTACCCCTTACTCCAACGTAGAAGTAGAGGCAAAAAGGCAGTTGGCGGCTTTTAAGCATTTCCTCCTTCGCCGCATTTATGGGGCTACTCGGCAGGCGCAGCCCCAACCTAGTATGAGCACATATCGTGAGATTCATAGACAAAGCTTCGCCACTAGCACTTCCCCCGCTCAGGACTCTAGGTGGCCTTTCAAGTTGAAGCCCAGGGAAGTGACGGATCTGAGGACCATCATCTTTAACAGATTGGCTTCAACGAAAATGGGTTCTGCTGGGAGTGAGGCGGTGTATGCCTTAGTACACGGTGCCGCCTCTCCTCAATGCCCTTCAGGAGACCGTCTCGTTAACAGTTGCACTATAACTTCAGATTTTACATGTCCTTTCCCTGGATGGTCACAGAACTTAACTGCATCTGTAGCAAACTGCACAAGCTAAACTATATGTGTGTAGATTTAGGAGCAGTTTTTTATTCCACAGTGGCTGGCCAATTGGCCTTCATTTCAAATTCCAGAAAAAATGCACAGAAATCCAGAGTAATTTAATGAGGTAAATATTTATGTTTGAGTTGATGTATGCGGGTGCCATAGCTGTGGCTACAGTAAATGAAGACTTATTAAATTGTGTAATCGCATTCATTCTCACTGCAGGAGAGACCTGTATGTGATGCAGCACTCTGTTATACCATGTTTATACCATGTTACTCTGTGTAATATTGATGGTTTCTATAGCTGTGGCATCATAATCATGGTTTTAATAGGTGGATTGATTCAGGTAGGACACCACTTAAAGTCAGTTGGTGCAATCACAGAACACTGAGACAGAGAGGAATGCTGAGTGCTACCTGCTAGATATTTGTACAGATGTCCTTACGATCCATGTTTCTTATCCATAAGTCTTTCCATGCAGCTTTGATTTTTTACATACTGGGATTTGCAGTAAAAGATGTACCAGACAGTGAGCTTGAAGCTTTTATGTTTGTACTAAAATTCTTAATGTATTCTATATAGCTGAGATACTAAAATATTTAAAAATCAGGTACAAACTGAAAGTTGAGTTACGAAGTCATAAGAAGTTATTAATATAATAGTGAGTTAAATAAAACCCTTAAAAATGTGAAATAATTTAGAAGAAATAAAATGTTATATATGAAATATTAAAATTGTAAAGAAAAACACCACAGACATTCCTTTTTATTGTCTTTTTCAGTGCTGTAATTTGGCAATGCAAAGTAATTATTCAGCTAAAAAATGTTTGGTAAATGCCAGCTCTGTCTTCAATTTCTCTTTGCACTATGCCCTTAAATAAAAAGAAATGGAAGTGGAAAGGACTTGAGTATGAGTGGGTATACCCTTGCTGCATTGTGTCAGTGCCTCCAAAAACAGGGCAGGTTGCTGGCAAAAAAGACAACTAAAACTGCCATGGGCACTTGATTTCGACTGATGAGTCACTCATCACTTTCACCACAGTGTTCACTGCAGTCCTTAAACTGCATGTGTTGTAGTCTTTTATCAGTCTTTAGTGCTTTTCTAATTTTGGGTTGCAAAGGAAAGTTATTGTGAGAACAATTAAAGATCCATCTCCAGTTAAACTGAGAGAAGGTTAACTTTTGTCTTGAAAGAAGTAACACAACCTGTATATAAAATACTTATTTAGGACATCATGAAATCATGACTTTATGAATTGTTCACACTTTTCCAACTCCAATTTTTTTTTTTACTCCACTCTAAGTTTTATGAATTTGGTGCTTAGCAATGTTACTGTATTATGCTCAGTATAATATAGTATATTAGGCTGCAATATATATATATATATATATATATATATATATATATATATAATCATAGTATTAGTCTACACATTTTATTATTTATTGCTTTGATGTTATTTAATACTGCTACAAACAGCACCTGAATTTCATATAATGTCTCATTCAATATTCTCTGTGCAATGTCTTTGGACAAGTGGATGAGTGAGTGTTTTAATAAGGTGGAATATTAATGAATGGCAGCAATGAAGGTAAAAACCTTTCAAACTTGGGTCATTTTAAATTATTTTAGTGGTTCAACTGTAAAAGGCAAAGAACTAGCAGAATTCTGAATACAGAAAGCTCTCTATTGCCACATCCTTTGATCATTCAAAAACCATGAGAAACTGCAGTTGCTCAAAAGCAATTTTGATAAATGTGACTTCTCTGAGCTTCTCAGACTCCATTCTCATCTTAACTACTCTGCATTTTCACAAACCTCAGAATTCCTCAAAATCACTTTCTGTTTAGAGTGTGAAAATAGACCAGAGGTGATCCGTACGACCTTTTCAACTTTTCCTGAACCAACGTGTGGAGAAAATGCCAGTGGCTCTGTGCAAGTTTTTTTTAATGCCCATTCTGCAGTTCATGTGTGGATTACCCTTCAGTATATGCTGCCAATGTGGCGAAGGCACTTAGGATGACAAAGGACAGCAGCTCCCTTCAGAATTCCCCCAGAGGTGTCTGACAGACGACACATGCTGATAGGGAAAGTAATATGCTGCAGCATAAACACAGAAACAAAGGAGTGAAAGAGTCCAAGAGGAATTGTTTAAACCCTCCCAGAAATATTTTGTTATTTTCTAATAATCACTAAAAAGTAAAACTAATTTTGATTCCTCCATATATAAATATTCAAGATATAAAATCAAGTAGGTGTTTACCTAAATGTGTTTTAGAACACTTTCTTGACTACCAGCTCCTATATTGAGAAGCAGGATTAACCAATCATCTATTTTTCCCATTTCAACTATTAACCCTCAGAGCATAATCATATCAAGCTGACAGCTAATGAGATTGTAATTTCCCCATTAACACTAGCAGGTTATTTTCAACTTTTTTCATTAGAAATTTCAGAAATTCTTTTTATTTTCTAGGTCTATTAATGCTACTGGCTGTAGATGCCTTAATATTACTAATAATTCAATAAGAAATTCTGAAAACCACCAGAGCTCCTGTCTGATGTCTACGCATGTTTGAGCACATCATACTTAGCAGTGTCACAGTACAAATCATGTGGTGATTTACAAAATTTCTCACCTCTATTATGAACATTATTCTCACCAGGGCCATGAACACTAATGATATAGCAATTTATGTTTGTGAATTGCTATAATTTAAGTTATATGTGTATGCACAACTCCCGTAAGACAGCCTTCTTTTGCATGACTATCATTACAACACCTTTCATTTTTTGGTCAGCTAAGATGACAACCTGCAAGGATAATATTCTTGGATCAGTGTAAACAAAAGCTCAGAATGCATTTAAGATGACAACAAATTTTTCATTAGCAGACTTCCGTAGTTACCTACTCAGAAATTTAAAAAATTTTCATAATTCCTATATTTAATCATGAAACCAGTCATGCTCTAGCTTGTTTGAGCAAATGCTTTCATTACTAATGAACACAAAACTTCATTTCATACACAAGTCCATTAGTAAATGTTCACAAATAATAGTGCAAATCAAGCTATTTCACTATATGTGTCATGAAGTGGGGAAGTGAAACCATGTTTTGTTCCTGAGTTTAAGACATCAATATTCATAATAATCTTTTAATAAAATAAACATATCAATTTTGCAGTGCTGTGGCCCACAGGATGAGGAGTAAAGAACTCCAGGATGAAAACATTACAAATCCCAGCAGATGGTAGACCTCAGGCATGATGCCAGATTAGCATGCAGGGCTTCTGGGACAAAAAAAAAACGAAAAAAAAAAAAAAACAGCGGGATGAACAGAAACAGGAAAAGAAAAGCAAAAAAAAACTCACCAGAGTCAGTGCAGGGTCGGGGCTGTCAGGTCATAAATGGTCCGATCAGGCCGACAGAGAGCACAGCTTTGTCGCAATGTAGATCAGTGCATCAGCCTTTAGACTTCTTTCCAGGTTGATAACCGGCCCATTCTGCAAACAAAATCACACGTTAGCAGTGATGCCTAGATAAGTCTTAGCTTTCCAGTCATGCTTGGCCACTAACCACACCAGGGCCTCACTGCAGCCAAAGGGGCTTCGTGACCCAAAAGCATGCGTGAACACAAAGGAACCATATGGGTACTGATTTGCTTATCATATGCTTAGATGGCTTGACTCATTAGGAACATCGTTACAGATGTAAAGGAGAAACACAAGTATTTGTACAGTCTCTAATTAATTAGCAAGGCCATAATCTTATTATAAAAAAACTTATGTTCATGTGATTTCTTTCATTTTTTATTTTTAATAAATTGCAAAGATTTTAAACACGTTGTTATTATAGGGTATTGTACGTAGAATTTTCCAGCTGCACTGTACCTTACTGTGCAAAAATCTTACCTTCGCCATTTGGCCTAATGCATCTATGTGTCCGTCCAAAAGAGAACAAATTACAAACAGAAAAAAAAAATTACAGAAAAAAATAACTACTTTAACAAGTGATGCACCACAAAAATAAGATCTTACCTGCAGAGATTGTAAAAAAACTTATTGTGAAGCTTGTTAGCCTGCTGGACATTTAATTATTTTTTTTTTAACAAACTTTCATGGCTGTGTTGCTGAGAGAATTTCTGCAGTTTTAGATTCAATTATGTCTTGAATTTTTTATTGCACAGTAGCTAAAAGACAAGGCTGTATAATTTTTATATAATTTTTTATATGCAATGTTTATTATATGTATTTTGATACACAAAATATAAATCATTTTGGTTTGAAATAAAGAATCTAATGAATTTCAGCTTTAATTTTTTACATTTTCACTGTCTAGTTGTGATAAACAATTGGAGCATTTTTTAATCCCAAGTATTAAAAATATTAGAACACGTGGCTGACAATTTAAATTTGATTGATTATTTAAATAATTAATAGCTCTGAATGTCTACCCTTGGTTTATGTCCTGTGTTTTGCCTGTAAAGACTGCATTTGCTATTTAAAACAATAAATCGACATGAACACATTTATGAGAGAAAAGACAGTTATTTTGGAGTTTAAAAGAAATAAACCTCTGGTATATCAACAATCAAACAGCAAACAGTTTGGCCAAAACAGCAACAATAACGCCTCTAGGTTACGTATGTAAGGGAACCTAAGGGAACGAGATGCGTCGAAACGCAGACTGACTAGTCTGACCTGTCCCTGACTAGTGTGTATAACCACAGCTAGATTGAAGGACAGAGGGGCCAGGAGTGGCACTGCCGTTCAGTTTATAGAACTGGACAAAGGCCAGCAGTGTGGACCAGCCTGCAGCGTTGCAAAATGTCTTGGAGGGGTACTTCAGAGGACCAAGCCTTTGCGGCAGCCACACTTCGGGTAGATTATACTCTGACCCGAATGGAGCGGGAAGACCAGAGAACTCATATAATGATGTGATGGCATCAATGATCCATCTGCTATGGGTTTGCTTATTGGCAGGGAGGCCTCTCCTCGGAGGACTGTAGCCTATGAACAGTTAGTCAGACTTTCTCCAGGGACCCGGCCTATAGACTTAGGTGTCTAGTGCGTATCGGGCACAGCCGGTTCAATTTCTCCTGGTCTGGGGCCTGAGAAGGAGGAAGATAGAATGCATGTAACCTTACAGGTCGTGGGACGACCAAGGGCACCTTGGGGATGTTAACCGTCCTGGGGTACAAAAGGCACTATCGTAAACTCCAGGAAGGAGGGGGCCACAGAAAGGTCTTGTAGATCTCCTACTTTCTTAAAAAAGCAAAAAACAAGAGCACAGCCTTGATAGAGAGATGCCTCCTAGATGCCTTGGCCAGAGGCTCAAAGAGGGGCTCAGAGCCAGCCCCCAAAACTATGGCCAGGCCCCATCCAGGGACTCTGCCCAGAGAATGCTCCACTAAGGGTGCGTGATATGCCAAAATGGCGGATGCATACATTTTCAGGGGCCACAGCCACCTTGGAGCCGCCAGGACGGAGTTCCTCTCCTCCAACTCTCTCCAGAACTCCGAGGTGTTGTCCGAACGAATCAACATGTGGTGATCTCTGAGGTCTGGAAGAAAATGCTTTAACACTAGAAGCATGGCCAGCATCTCTAGGCAATTGATGTGCCAAAAAAGATGGGGCCCTTCCATAGACCTTGGGCGGAACAACCACTCATGACCGCTCCACATCTCGTGAGGGATGCATCCGTTGTTAGCATTACGCGACAACTGGGAACTCCCAACATAGAGCCCTGAGACAGGAACACGAGATCTCTTTACATCTAAGGCACGTAGGCATCGCTGTGTGAGTGCATTGCCCTCCCATGAGAACCCATGGGTCCTGAGCCACCACTGAAGGGGGCTCGTGTACAGAAGGCCAAGTGGGATAACAATGGGTGCAGCTGTCATGAGTCTTAGCAGTTTCTGCTAAGACAGTGAGAGGCTGACCTTCCTGACGGCTGTAAGGATGGCTACAATGTGGGCAGGGAAAAGCTGGAGAAAGCACACTCTTCCCAGCATTGAGCCGAAACCCCAAAACCTTCATGTGATTGAGAAAGACATCTCATTGCCGGACTGCTAACTGCTCCAATCGAGCTAATATCAACCAATGGGCGATATAGTTGAAGATGCAGATGCCCTGAATTCTTAGAGCCGCACCGACACATTTTGTGAAGGTGCTTGGTGAGAGGGCAAGGCCAAACAGAAGAACCCAATAATAGTAAGAAGAGTGCTCTTTGGGAGTGAAGCGATCGCATAGAAATGCGAGCAGAATGTGTGGGCACAATGAGCGTGGGCACAATATGCGCAGATCATGCACAGAGTGTGTAGAGAATCTGCGCCGAAAGTGCGCAGAATGTGCGCAGCCAGATCCCTCTGAAACCAACCTAGTTCTGCCCCCAGGTCCATAGCTCCTCGAGCCTAGCTCGCAAGCGGAGAAAATGCTCTCATCACAGGGGAAAAAAGAATCGCCGGAAGACGTGCTTTCAAGCCTGTGAGCAAGTGCTGGTCCAAGCAGGTAAAGTTGAAGAAAGGGACAAGCCCGTTTTGAAACCCTCTGTGAGGTCCATTTGCGAGCCCCAGGAACTGCCGTGCTGCTCTGCCTCAGCGAGAGCAGGGCCAGATCCGTGAGAAGCGTGAGCTCTCTCCTCGGAGAGCAGAGTGATGGCATTGGCATTAGCGTGCTCCGCTCCCAGGATTTTTTTTTTCTTTATTTTCTGAAGAACAATTGACAGACATTTCAACACATACACAGAGTGCTTCGTGAACAAAATGAAGCTGGTGTTTGCCTCACTCCATGTGCGTTTTATACTTCCTGGTCGTAATGTTACCCAACCGGTGACGGTCAGCGTCCAATTTTTGACTGATTACACACATTATTTCAGAACATGAACACTCGGATGCGTTCCCAAAGCGTTTTGACGCAGCTTGAGTTCCTGAAAGGAAATCTTGATTACATCACTTATGATTCTAGCAGCAGAATAAATCCAGAAGTTGATAAAAACAATCAATTGACTGAGAAATATGCATCCAATATATTTGGGAACAACTGCATTATGCAGCAAGACAACAGAGGTCGGACGTAACGGAGTACAAATACTTCGTTACTGTACTTAAGTAAATTTTTTTGGTATCAGTACTTTACTCCACTATTTATTTTTCAGACAACTTTTTACTTTTACTCATTACATTTTTACACAAATATCTGTACTTTTTACTTCTTACATTTTCAAACCCAGCTCGTTACTTTAGTTTTAATTCATTGATTTGGTGAAATATAATTTTTTTTTCACTGTGCCCCGATTTCAGCTGAACAACCGATTTCCTGTTACTGCGCGTCTTTTTCAATCCGCTGGTGTATAAAGTCCTGACTCTCACTCTTTACGAAGATAAGAATCAGCAGGCAGAAGGCAGTAAGAAGTTTGGGGTTAACGTGGATGAGACAGAGGGAGTCAGTGATGTAAACATGAATGAGAACAGACACATTTATGATGATCATCATCTTTTCTCTGCTTGTGTACTATATGTGGATCTTCAGCCTGGATACATTCATTAGGTAACAACATTTTTAATTAGTTTTGTATTAATATATATATATATATATATATATATATATATATATATATATATATATATATATATATATATTTGGCTGTCAAAATTCAAATTATTTTAAACGGCACTAAATGTTAGTAACGTGCTATCAATTTCTGTTTTTACCATTTTTATAAAAAGTATAAATACATAAATAAATAACTAAATATAAAAGAGGCGAAATTAAAACCTCCAGCAAAACATACACTTATTCACGACGTCCCTTCTTTACTTAGATATAAAATAAATAAATAAACTCCACCGAAAAATAATTTTAATCAGTAAACTTTTGTTTTATTTCTGCGCCAAGTCTCAAATCAAACACCAAATCCGCCATGTTTTACACAATTTACCCTCTGGGTGGCGTTTTGTGGGTTTTTCCCTCATAATGGCGAAATGAACCTAAATGACTGTCTTTATTGATCGTACAGATAAAAACAATACATCATTCAAATCTGTAAAATGTCTATAATTATATATAAAAGCTTCTTGACTTGACGAGGTGCCCTTTCTCCGGTATCACCTCATTAACTGTCCGTGTGGAAACATAGCAAAGGCTCTTAATGTCCACACGTCTCTGCACTGTTATAGCCTTTATATTTAATCACTGTACATATGCTTACATATATATCACATGCTGTACATATGATACATATTTATCTGTACTATTTGCACGATTGCTACTTTTTGCACTTCTGGTAGATGCCAAACTGCATTTCGTTGCTGTGTACCTGTACAATGCAATGACAATGTTCTTTCTTTCTTATCTATCTATCTATCTATCTATCTATCTATCTATCTATCTATCTATCTATCTATCTATCTATCTATCTATCTATCTATCTATCTATCTATCTATCTATCTAATATTAATATGATGTGAGGTCCAGTTAACAGCTAAAACAGGTAGAAGTAATAACTACTTTTTACTTAAGTACATGTCAGAGCCAAGACTTCTTTACTTTCACTTGAGTAAAAAAGTTTAATCAGTACTTCAACTTTTACCCAAGTATTTTAAAACATGAGTATCTGTACTTCTACTTAAGTAATGGATGTGTGTACTTTTGCCACCTCTGCAAGACAATGATAAAAAAACACGCTGCCAACAGAACAAAAAGGTTTAAGACTGACCAAGTCTATCACCAGACCTCAATTAGGCGCTATTATCTTTTTTGAAGAGACTTATATACTTTAATCACTTATACACTTTAATCTTTGCTGTTAAGAAATGATATAAGGTGAAAGACATTTTTTGCCGCACATTATTATTCTTATAACAAGAACAATATATAATGCATTGCTTAATCCTAATAGTTTCGTTGTCAAATTGTTGAAAGAGATTCCATTGTAGCCCTATATCACTGTTTTCAAGTCTATTTAAGAGTACTGTATCTCTGCTTTCTGTTAAACACACACACACACACAGACACAGACACAGACACACACACACACACACACACACACACACACACACACAGAGCCCCATGAGTCAAACAAATGAATAAGCATAATTACAGTCTAACCAGAGAGGGATCCAAAAGGTCTCCTGGCTTTTCTCTTCCAGGTCATGTGACCAGGTGCTGCCACACTTCCAGAAGACTGAAGAAAGATCAGTCTGTTCAGTACAGTTTTACTACCTATAGGAAAGGGGGGCGAGATACTGTAGATAAGGTAAGCGTGAAATGAAGAGAGAATTAATTATGAATCAAAATAACTTACCAACATTCATAACTGATAGAATGTATTATTACCTACGCCTTGTTTTCTTCTAAAGGGATTTGTAGATACAAATTTCCTTCTTTTTCCTCTTTGCAGTAGGCAGTCCTGAAAATAAAAACAACATCAAAAAGAATGTTACTTCAACTGTTTAGGTATAAAACTCATCAATATTGTAAATTAATAATTAATAAGTAGGGAAAAGCAAGTATATTAATAGGTTAATGATGCTTTGTTGATGGCAACAACAAATTCTCAGAAGAACATTCTACAAAGATCTATTTGTTTTGTTCAATTTCATTAATGTTTAATGTTAAGATTGTAATGTAAGTTGTTATTCTGACTGACAGTTTTTCCCTTCCAGCATCTTTGTATCATGTCGGCAATCAAATTAGCATTTTCCTGTGGGATGGAAGGGGAAAAAAACTGTTTTTATTTAAATTCACATAAAATAAATGTCTTAGGGCAGTTATTGAATTTGTAAATAAAAATCTACACTTTATTAGTAAAGGTTTCAAGGTGAGACAGATACAAGTCTCACTGAAGTTGTACTTTTATCCAAATTTCCGACACTTATACTAAAAGGTAAAGTTTACATTTTCCTGAATATCCTGCAAGCTTTGTGTGTGTTTTAACAGTACGCTTGTGGTGATTCACAAATTAACTGCAAACTCAATAAATATAATTGAATGGGGGAGAGGGACTTTTTAAAAATAAGGACTTTACAGAAGATGATGCCTTCTAACAAGGATAGTCTTTCTTGCAACTAACCTGCATGCCAGAAATATAAATATACTACAAACGTGAGCTATTGTAGAAAAACTATTTCAGACATTAGACCTTGCTGTGGCCCTGATGCTATTCGAATCAAACCTTATCATTTCATCTGATAGTTACATCGATAATTGCAAATAAACCTATACCACTCATTCTTGAGATATCCTGCTAAATGATGGAAGGACAATCCGAATAGATAATGCTTCCCCACTCAGTAATGGAGTTTGAAATGTTTTTGATCCTTTCTCTCTTTCTTCTACCTACTCTGTAGGATTAAGCTCTGGTCCAAATCCACCTTACCAGGATAAAACTATTATTGAAAAAGAATAAATGTGGTTACTGAAGTAATATATGTTAGCAATTATTTTTCCTATAATGATTTAACACAAGCATTCATGTGCTCTTACTTCGATGATGCGCTACACTGCAATGTCTATTACAGGTACTTAATAAAACTCATGGTGCACAACAGTAGCTGAACAGACATTAGCTTTAACTAACAGCCTCAATTCACTAATTACATTCTCTTCTCTGATTCAGAGCCTGAAATCAGGTGTGTGCTAAAAAACTGTTGTCCTAAACAAAAGGATATTTATGGTTATATAAAATATTAAAAAGGGTGAGATTGAGACAGAGAGTAATAATGAATGAACACTATCAGCTGTTAGAGTGAAAAATGACACCTCAGTACTGCCCTGACTGCACACTGCCATCTAATGCAGCTATTTTTATACAGTGAATTTAAACTGTTAAGGTAGAATTTTACCTTTTCAAGATCTACAAACCTGTATAAAGGAAAAACGCAGTTAAATATAAAGTACTTACGATGAAAATAGTGGGAGTAATAAATATTGAAGTAAACTTTTCTGATGAAACAGAAATAAGGGTGTAATCAATTCATTTAATATTTTTGTTTAATTTCAAGATGGAACTTCTGCAACATGTTGGAGACTTGGCAAGTCTTCTTATCTGAACCATCAGACCTCTGAAACTAATCCAACTACAAAAAACTACAGCTGCACTACTGGTTCATCTAAGTTCCCATTGACACGCTGACAATATCAGACTTAAAATACCAAAACATCCAAATTGAACTTCTGAAAAAGGCAAAGACTTGTACTTGGCACTTAAGTGGGCAATATAAGTCTTCACATAATTATAACAAATATATAAAAGATTTTAGATTTATAGCATTCCTAATCCTTGACCTATATCTTTAGTTTGATAGTATAAGTTTTAAAAATACTCTGTTATGATAAATTTGTGTATATACAGTATCTTGACACATACAAGAGGCATGTCAAAGTATTTCAGCTGAATGTTTGGAGAAACAAAATGTCCGTATGCCAAGAGTGTGTAAAGTTGTTAATGCTAAGGGAGGATTTATTACTAAAAATTAAGTTTAACATCTATTAATTTATATATTTGCTTGGTCAAAGAAAAATCTTCATACTGTTAAACTACCTACATTGTTGCAAATAAGCAAAAGGAACATGAATCTGTGGTTTAAAAACTATAAAAGACTAGGTTTTTCCAAATATTTGACAGCCACCTTAATTATAGACTACATCAATACAATACATTTTTTTGTCTAGCACATATTACAGCACTTTTCCACTGATTTATAAAAGGTCCGGATGCACATTTAGTTTAAAGAGCCAGGAGTAAAACTGAGAGGAAAATCAGATCTCGTCTTCTTTAAGATTACACTGGATAGCATGATTATTAATCAGTACAGTTTAAGTGTGTTAGAATAAACATTCGGTATAAGCATTTTGTGTAGAAGAGTCCAGGGATAAGCAAGGGAATATACTGTAGTTCATGTAATGCACCAGTATGCCTAAAATTAGGACAGACTGCCCTCTATTGGCACAAAATATTATGCTACAAATCAAAACAGACGTATTCAGAATTCTGAACTCTGCTTCTGGGTTCCAGCAGTTCTGCATAGTGGTGATTATAATCATGCTCATTAATGGATATTTTTTTGTATTTTTTTTTTATGAGCTGCTGACCAGAAGGAGGATTTCCAATAGGCAAGACTAGCAGGAAAGCTGTGTACAGTGGTGTACAGTGTAACATGTAACATTAAACGATGTCTATGCATTAAAAATATTTTTACAGCGCTTTTCAGTGGCAAGCTTGTGCGAAGGTTTTTTTTACCATTGATATTTAAATATTATATTAATTACATCACCTTATCCTGCTATTCACCAGGTTGCCAGATGACATGACTGCCTTTCCTACGATTCAGATTTGAAATCCAAACCTTACATACTTAGACTAAAATATACTGTAGCCAAAATTTTACATAAGATATATAGCAAGGACAAGCCAAAGACATTTATGTCTTCAATCCAAAGAATGGATTGGAGCAGCCGAGTCTGGCAACACTGTCTCTTTATTATATAAATATAAAAATACATTCAGGGGAGTGGCCACCTCATTTGCCTGAAAGGTATTTTACTATACAATTCATGCAGACCTAATAAATCATACCTACCTCATCTACAGTAAGAGTTTTATCCTGGCCAGGACCTCAGTACACGGAGTCTAGGGAACAACTCCTAGCCAATCCACCTACTAGTGTGGATTTTTAGGGCAATAAGAGGAAACCCATGCATACACAACTATCAGATAATAACAAGAGTTCAGGATCGAACCTGAACCCTAGAACTGTAAGGCAACAATGCTACTTTCTGCACTATGACTATATAAAGCTTCTGTTGATTCATATAACCATCAAAGCTCTGTTTCTTTTCTTTAAACCAAACTCATTCATCAGTAAAGAGTGAGGAGCAAAACTTAAAAGCCAGTACATTAATGTAATTTTATGTAGCAATTTATCCTGGAACAGATCAAAATGCAAACACAATCCTCTCTTTTATAAAAATACATCAACGATAACGTAACATTCCAAAAACAACTTTCAAGGGTTTAGTTCATACACAAACACCAAAGCTCCTGTTTCAAACCCAGCTTGAAAATGGAGCAAATATAATAGAGTTGCTTGCATCAGTACACTGGAGTCGGTTGTTTGATTTCAAAGTTCTCTGTTTGCTTGAAGTTTGTGGCAGTAAAAGCAGTAGCATAAACATATGTGAGGGAAGTGAACATGCTAATTGTTTATGTTGAGCCTCCTTTAAACCAAACTATGCCTCTAGAGTCCATAATTTCTTTCATTAATTACACAGTATTTGTGAATTTTGTGTTTTTCTTTGACTAATTTTACTGTTATTTGAAACGTGCAGTCCACAGTTAGTGTTTTTTCTGTAACCTTTATTGCATTCCCTTCTAAAATGTGTGGACAGGCTACAGTGTCAGTATCATAGCCAGACAAAAAACACAAATCTGTCAAAAGCACAAGGTTTTCTGAACCAGACCGTCTATGTAACTCTGCATTGCCATTACCCAGAAAGGCATTTGATTTTTGTCATCCCTAATATGCGAAAACATGAAGAGAGGCCACTTAATCAAGGAAATCTGTGAGACAGTCACAGCACAAATCCATCACATCTTATGTTCCTTTGACAACATGCTCATTATTAACAATAATATTCAAGTCAAAACTGAGTACCGCATTTCATCGGCTTCGTAGTCTACCGGCGAAATGTGTAATCAAACACTCGGTGTGTGTTCCTCGGTGCTCAAATTGTCAGACAGAATGTACAGAGAGCAGGAAAGTTAATTGTTTTCTCTGAAACAGCCCCGGGTATGATATCTCGTTTGACACAAGGCTACACCAGGGAGACACACGCAAGGTGATGATCTATTAGGACACAGCTTGAAGTTCAGCAAAAGGAGACTCAGCACATCTCTCACACCTCATAAATGTTTAATGATATCTAAAAGCTAATACTTCTCTCTAGGATTTTTCTGGCTTTAGCAGTCTATCTTTAATACACTTGGGCCTGACCCCTGCCAGGTCATAAAGAAACACTGAAATGTGGGTGGGAATGTAGATCTGCAAAATCAGTTACCATCAAGCAATCTATATAAGAGAGGGCTCAAATAAAATGCTTTTATGTTTGTCCAAATAGAGTATGGAGGTAATCATTCTATAACTGCTTCAATGGGCAATAAAACGAGAAAGTCAGAACTAAGCGGTGAAGAATTCTTCATTATAGAGTATGGCTTTGAAAATAGTTGGAAAGCCATTTTTACATTTTAGCAACCATTTCAGTATATCTTCTCAAGGGGCAATACAAAAGAAAAGAATCTCGGTTATATTTTAGAGTAGTCATTGTGCAGCTTGTATAGCAGTACAGATTTCCAGTCCTCTGAAAATAACTCAACATACATCCATTATTGTCTAAAAAATAAACCTGAATATGACTGAACATGTCAAAACTGTGTCAAAAGCATCAATATTTTGTGTGAGCACCATTGTTATCTAGCACTGCTTTAATCCTCCTGGGCATGGAATTTACCAGAGCCCCACAGGTTGTTTCTGGGATCCGCTTCCACTCCTCCATAATGACTTGACTGAGCAGTTGGATGTTAGACACATGGCACTTCTCCACCTTCTGTTTGAAGATGCCCCACAGGTGCTTAATAAGGTTTAGGTCTGGAGACATATTTGGCCACTCCATCACCTTCACCTACAGCTTCCTCAGCAAGGCAGTTTATTTGGTGTCATTATTATTATGATGAAAAACCACCGTTTGGCCCAGTTTCTAAAGGGAGGGCAACATGTTCTGCTTCAGAATGTCACAGTAGATGTTGGAATTCATGTTTTTCTCAATGAACCGCAGCTCCCCAGAAGCTCCACCAGCAGCAATAATGCAGCCCCAGACCTTAATGCTACCACCACCAAGCTTGACTGTAGGCCACACATAATTACTCTTGGTACTCCTCACCAGGGTGTCACCACACATGCTAGACGCCATCTGAGCCAAACAATTTTATCTTAATCTCATCAGACCACAGGACATGGTTCCAGGAATTCATGCTCTTGGACGGGTTGTCTTTAGCAAACTGTTTGCAGGCTTTCTTTTGAGCCAGCTTCAGAAGAGGCTTCCTTCTGGGATGACGGCCATGCAAATTGACTTGTTGCAGTGTGCGGCGTATGGCCTGAGCACTGACAAGCGGACCTTCCACTACTGCAACCACTAAAGCAATGCTGGCAGCATTTATGTACCTGTTTTTTAGAGCCAGCTTCTGCACCTGATGCACAGTAAGAGGACTCAACTTCGTTGAATGACCCTTGTGAGGCCTGTTCTGAGTGGAACCCGTCTTGGAAAACTTATGGTTTCAGGGTGTTACGGATCTTTTTATAGCCTCGGTCATCTTTGTGGAGAGCAACAATTCTAATTCTCATTGAGTTCTTTGCCATGAGGTGCCATGTTGAACATCCAGTGGTCAGTATGAGATAATTTTACTCAAAGTACTAAATTTCAACTGCTCTAATAAAAGACAAATAAAACACATTTTTTTTTATCTACATGCAATTATAGAAACAGAATCAGGTTTATTGGCCAAGTGTATTGACACACACAAGGAAGTTGTGTCCAGCTGTTAGTGACTCTCAAAGTACAGACATAAATAAAACTATACATTCAGCTTGGACTAAACAAGAAAAAAACAGACAAGACAAGACAAAAAGTGGAAGATACTGAATTGCCATTCGCATCCTCTACATTGTTGAGCTCATAAATAGAGGAGAGAGTAGGCAATTCTTCTCATGGAAAATGACCAGATTTGCTCCCTTGAACTTGAACCCATAGATGACTGTAGCCTTACAAGAAGTCAAACTTGTATTCACCTGTTGGCAGGAGAGCACTATTCTGTAACACTTAGGATCCTAACATTAACATAATAAATAAAATACACTTAAAATAAAAGCTTATTCATCACAGACCAAATAGATTTGTTTTTAAATCAATGTGATAACAGGCAACAGTCTTGTCCCTGTACTAAGAAAAGAATAAAAAAAAATAGCTAGCAACACATTTAGAATGTATGTCAAAGAGCAGTTTAAATTATGTAACAATCTTCTTTTTCTTCTTTCGGCTTCTCCCATTAGGGGTCGCCACAGCGGATCATCTGTCTCCATACCCCTCCTGTCCTCTTCATCTGCCTCTTTCAAACCAACTACCTGCATGTCTTCCCTCACCACATCCATAAACCTCCTATCTAATGCTTCCTCTTTTCCTGGCAGCTCCACCCTCAGCATTCTCCTACTGATATACCCCATGTCCCTCTTCTGCACATGTCCAAACCATCTCAACCTCGCGTCCTTCACTTGGTCTCCAAAACATTGTACATGCACTGTCCCTCCAATAAACTCATTTCTAATCCTGTCCATCCTCAAATTATGCAACAATAACAACATAAATTCACCCATTACACAAACTATAAAAGATATTAGGAAGATAGAATGTTTTACAGAAGATGAGCTGTGGTTAAATCTTTTGATGTTTGAATACTGGAGCCATACACTTACAGACAATTATGGTTACTTACACTTTCCTAAAGGGAGTCTGATGTCTTAAAGGATAAACTATATAATAAGTAGACTCCTCCCCACCCAGTTTTTTTTTTCAGAAACAGGAAATATGGCTTAGTTCGTGTTTTGAACTTTTGAGTTTGAGTTAAAGGTCTGCATCTATAAGCAACAAAAAATGGGCAAAGTATCAGGGGTTGATTAAATGATCGTGCAGCCAGAGGGAGAGCTAACTGTTACAACCTGTTTTTTACTGATTTCAACAATAAAAGACCTGGGAGTTATTTTGGACACCAACCTGTCTTTTAAAAATCATATCAACCATGTTACAAAAACGGAAGGTGGTCTTCTTCCACCTTAGAAATATTGCTAAGCTAAGAAACATGTTGTCTATATCTGATGCAGAGAAGCTCGTCCATGCGTTCATGACCTCCAGAATAGACTATTGTTATGCATTACTAGGTGGTTGTCCTGCATCATTAATAAACAAGCTACAGTTTGTCCAGAATGCAGCAGCCAGAGTTTTCTCAAGGTCGAGAAAATATGATCTTATAACCCCAATCATATCATCCCTACAATGGCTAACTATTAAGTTTTGAATCGACTACTACTACTTACTCACAAAGCCCTAAATGGTTTAGCTCCCAATTATTTATCAGTCCTCTAACACGCTACAATCCATCACGCTCCCTGAGATCTTAAAGCTCTGGACTTCTAGTAGTTCCTAGAATAACAATGTCCACTAAAGTTGGTAGAGCATTCTCACATTTATCTCCCAAACTTTTAAATCGTCTTCCTGACAGTGTTCGTGGTTCAGACACACTCTCCCGTATCAAGTGCAGATTTAAAACGTATCTTTTTAGCAAAGCCTACACATAACACATCTGATCAAATGCACATTATCAACTTGTGCTGTTAATATCATGAACAGCAGCTACGGTAATTCCCTTCCACTGCTTCTCTTTCTCTACCCATCCTAAAGTTGCACCAGCTCCAGTCACGTCCCACCTTATGAAGATTGTGGACCTTTAAAGAAGTAGATGCCGACCCCCGCAAACATCCCGAACCATCTAGAGACGTACCAGTGCCAATTGGATCCCACTTCATGTGGAGTTTGGCCACTGGACCTCTTTGAGTGTTTAAAGGCTCTGGCATGGAGAAGCTGGTTAGGATCTGTGATGATCGCAAATGTTGAGCTATTTTATGAGTTGCTCAGTAGCTCCTGGTTTTATAACCACAAATGACTGTAAAAGACTGTAGAAAGAACATTACTCATAATCTTACACTCCAGTACTCATGTTAGTTCTCACTCTCCAGTGTTCTGTATTGTATAAAGATTTATGATCACATTTTTGATGTCACCCAAATGAGGATGGGTTCCCCTTTTGAGTCTGGTTCCTCTCCTCATAACATCTAAGAGAGTTTTTCCTTGCCACAGTCATCATGGCTGCTCATAAGGAACACATCGTTCACCTTAACTCTTAAAATTCTCTTTAAAAAAAAGCGCTATAGAAATAATTTGACTTGACTCGACTTGACAACCGGAAATCAAACACACACTCAATGCTAGTTTCAGTTCATACACATCCATGTCCACAGCACCACCCATATTATATTATAATCATATTATAACTGTTTACATGCTGTTTTGCACACCTCTCAGTTGCTGCTCTTGCTGTTCTGCACAACATTGTGTTTATGTTTACAAGTACACTCTAGTTTATATTTCTCTTTTGCACATGATTATATGTGTATGTGTGTAATGTGTATTGTCTGGTCTTTTCTCTTGCACTGGTTGCACCAGGTTGCACACGATGCACTTTATGTGGCTAGGACTATTAACTTTAGTCCTTAGCTCTGTGTCCTGTTATGTAGCTCTATGTTGTGTGATGTAGCTTTCTGTTGATTTATGTAGCACCAGGGTTCTGGAGAAACATTGTCTCATTTCACTGTGTACTGCATTAGCTATATATGGTTGAAATGAAAATAAAAGCTTCTTGACTCTTGACTAATGCTACAGTCTTGTCCTAACATGAATGGGCTTTTGCACATCTCCTCAGCACCAGGAGGCTAAATATGCTGATGCCATGATCTGGCCCTGTGAATATTTCCTTGTAAAAATAGAAAAGCACTGAAGTATGCAAAGAGAAGTCTTTGGCAGCAGTGCAATAAACATCAATACTGATGGTACTAGAAATTAATTGACATTTTTTATGCAAGAAACAAAAACAATATGGGGTGTACATTTATCCATTTATAGTTACATTTAATGTTGTGGAACATCTTCTGTCATCAATTATTATACAGAAGCTATAAACAGTCACCCCTTCACAAACCTCTATTTTTTCTTTTAAAGCCAACGAGAAAAAAGATCACTTTCCTCTGACTTTTATAAAGCACTAGCACTAAATATGCCCTCTAAATGTACTAAAATAAACTGAATGCATGTGAAGCATCTGTCATACAACTCCCTGTGTAATCTATATCATTAAACTCAAACCTATAAAAACAAACCTGTGATTTTCTCACTACTGGAACTACAGCCAGAGCTGCTGTTATAGGAAATTTCAATCAACATGTTCTGACTAAGCAGATTTAAAAATTCACCGTGGAATAAATAATAATAGTGATGCACACATATTTTATGCAGAATGTCACTCTGAGATATTGTAAATGAAATTTTTGTGAATGTCTAAAACAATGCATCCTACAATTGCAAAACACTGCATAACACAAAGCCGAATAACATTCTGCATATTTATTTATAATTATTACCAGCAGTAAGTTAGCCTCGAAACACTGTCATCAAATTTACCAGCAATCACTCAAATTTTTTGCCTTGCAGTCATGCAATATTAATAGGACCTAAACTATTTATATTGTGACTATTAATAATAAATGGCAGGGCTTTAAAAATTGTGCTTGAACTCATAGGGCAGTAATTTTATCCATTCCTTTTGAGCTAGGAATGTACTACAGCAGTACTGTAGTAGTACTTATATACAGTATATACTGTACATACATACATACATACAAACATACATACATACATACCCCTCAAATGTTAGCAACTATTTTAGTATATTTTCACAAGGGATAATATTATATAAATAAAATTGGATATAAGTAGCCAATGTGCATCTGTTCTCTGAAAGTAACATAACATACAGCAATTATTGTCTAAATAACTGGCAACAAAAGTAGGTAGACCCTAAGTGATAACAGCTGTCTGTTGTGTAACATGTCCCATTCATCATGTTCATATTTTTGTCTGCTTGACAGGACCATAAAAATTGTGTATCTTGTATTTTATCAGTTACAAATTTGGTGCTTTAAATACAATTCTCTCATACTGACCACTGGATGTTCAACATGGCACCTATCTTATCTCATGGCAAAGAATGTCTCCGTAACGTATGTAACCATGGTTCCCTGAGGGAACGAGACACTGCATCAACAACACTTTGGGAACGCTTCGCGTTGTCCATGCTCTGACTCCTCTCCTCAGAGGGCCATAGCAGATAAACAGTTGTTTTGACTGCAACCTCCAAGGCACTCTCTTGAAAGCAAACTCCAGGAACTTTCTATGTTCCATGACCAGAGGCTGCTCGGGCTCCACCAGGGTGGGGCACACCCCGTTGAACCGGGGCGGACAAGACTTGCAGTACCCATCAAGACACATCTGGCTGATCGTTAAGGAAATCAGCCTCTCGAGATTGACCCCTGGTGTGCCTAGAGCTGTAGCTACACCCTGGTGCAGCTCTAGGGGCCTCCTGGGAGGCAGCGAACCCCCAAAGTCTGCTGTGGTACCAGGCAGAAACAGGGAGGTCATTCAAAGTGAGCGGTTCAGCTGACGTAGATTAGTATAGGACACAAACCTCCATCCTTTTTGGGAACTATGAAGTACAGTCTGTAGATCCCAGGCTCTCTGTCTAACAGAGGAACCACCTCGGTGGCCTCCTTCCTCAAGACAGTATCTACTACTTGTTCCATGACCAGAGCTTGCTTGAGCCCCACCAGGGTAGTCAAGCTTACTGGACGAGCGAGCTTGCTGCTGTCTGTCTGGCTATTTATTTATTTATTTTATTTTATTTTATTTTTTAAATTTTTGTATTTTTGTTATCTATCTCAGGCATGGCATGGGTCACTACCTTTAATAGCTCCTCGAAGGGGGCTCTGTGAGGGGTTTTCTCTCAGGGCTGAGCGAAGCTGAGCACTCATAGCAAGGAAAAGAAACCGCAGAGAGGCGAACCTTGTGGCAGAATGCTGGATACAATCTCTGTGCCACTTGTTTCAGAGCGGAGAAAACCTGCATGCTCCGCTCCCAGACAAGTGGCACTAAGATTCACCGCCAAGATGACAATTGCCTTGCTGAGGAAGCTGAAGGTGAAGTTGATGGAATGGCCAAGTATATTTCCAGACCTGAACCGTATTAAGCACCTGTAGGGCATCTTCAAGTGAAAGGATGAGCACCACCATCTGTCTAACATCCAGCAGCTCTGTGATGTCATTAAGGAGGAGTGGCATGTTCACTTAGGGTGTACTTACTTTTTTTGCCAGCTATTTTGACAGTAATGACTGTATGTTAAGTTATTTTTAGAAGACAGTAAATCTGTACTGCTATACATTTGCACATCGACCACTCTAAAACATATCCAAGTTTTATTTCTATAGTATCGTTAATTAAGAAGATACACTAAAATGTTTGCTGAAATGAGATATTGTCTATACTGTACATTCTGTATACTGTACTGTACTGTATACTGTATATCAGATTACCGGGAAAGGAAAAGTGAAGGAGAGAATTTAAAGCTTAATATTTTTAGATTTTTAGCTTGGCCAAAAGATTTTTATATACTGTATGTATACACAAACATTTTTTTTTTTTTTTTTAATAATTAACAATAAAGTTAGGATAAATGAAAAAACAGATGAAACAAATCAGCAGTGATGCTTTTAAGGGGCTTCAGGCAATGTTTTATCCGAATGTTTAACATACTGATATTTTAATTTATTGACATTATTTTTCGAAATTTGCAGGTGTCTTGCTCAATTTTACCCATTTGCCTACAGCATTCTCTACAGTAATTCTTCTGGTTAATTTTTTCTTGAGAAAGAGAAGAAAATAGTGCTTAGTCACCAAAATGAATGAAAATGATGGAGAAAGGGATTATCACATATACAGGTAAACAAGGTAAAACTGCCATAGGCAAAATCATGTTAATATGACAAATGCTTTTTTTTTTTTACAATACTTTTTTAATATAGAATGTCTACCTAAAGCACAAAACAGTCAAAATAATATCGGTCATTTATACAACACCTTTTTTTCTTTGCAATTCTCTAGGAACTTTAATAACAAAAGAGCTTGTAGAAAACAACCCTCTAGCTAGTATTAAGCAAATGTAATGTATACTGTATTCTATTACAAAATGGAAACATTAGCAATGGGATGGTGAAGAAGTGGGTTGTCTTGCCTCCTTATGGCTTCAGGGTCCCCATTTGATCCTGAGTGCGTGTGTTTTGCATGTTTTTTACCCCTCTCACAAATACATCAATGTAGGTGGATTAGATACACTAAATTGCCCCTTGGTAGGAAACTGTGTGTCTAGTGTAGCTCTGTAATTGGGTGCCGTCCCATTGAGTGTTTATTTCCACAACACACCCAAGGTTTCTGGGATTGGCTTCAGATCTTTGTGACCCTAAGGAGGATAAAGTTTTACAAACTGATTAAATGAATTTACACACATTGCTTTGATACTTATTTAATGCTTATCTTGTATCATATCATGGTGTAAGACATGTAGACTCACTGTAAACTATGTAATGTATTTATTCAGAAAATGTTTATTTCTAAATGTAAAATTTAATTCATGATTGTTCCTTAACCATATTATCTAGCCAAATGTTAAGTTTCCAGTTTACCCATACTGCATTAAACATTAATTCAATATAGTTGTCCACTAGTTGCTACTGTTTAACTCATCATTTCATTTCTTTTGAAAAGTTTATCTTAATGGGTCATGCCTTATGTAAAAAAATGTATACTAAAGCAGGATTATTTGCTAAAACATTTCAAATAGTCATATTGCCATGTTTTGCCATATAATAAGAGATACAACTAGCTTCTTATAATCAGAAATGTGTTTATAGGTGAGTTTTAAGAGCTGTACACAATCAGTGCATTATTTAATGCTGAGAATGACTTCTAATTGAATAAAATATATATAGACTTTTTAGGAAATGCGGCAATAAGGCTGGAGAACAGTCAAGAGCAAAACTGAATAATGAAATCATTATTGGTGATAGTCAATGAATCTCCCAGCAGTGTAGATCCAAATCAATTAAACATTATCCCACATTCTATTCAGTTCGATTAAGATGAAAAAATGTTGAGTGCTTGACAAGTGTGCTCATGGGGGGAAAATTAGCTACAGTATTTTGCTGATTCAACCTGATACACACACACACACACACACACACACACACACACACACACACACACACGCACACACACACACACACACGCACACACACACTCACACAAATACACACACATACAAAAGAAGCAAATAAGTTTGTCACTGATGCTGAAAGGACAGAAATATTAAAGCAAATAAATAATCCCTGAAATATTACTGCTAACACTGTGCAACCTAGACAGCGAAACCAGGGATGAAAGCAAAATTTCTAAGCAGCAGTTGCTACAATCAGTGAGATGCAGGTGTGCATGTGTGTGTGTGTGTGTGTGTGTGTGTGTGTGTGTGTGTGTGTGTGTGTGTGTGTGTGTGTGTGTGTGTGTCAGTGTTTGGGCTGCTCATGACTTAAACCTTTGAAAATCCTTTTTAAAAAGTTGGGGGGTGTTCAGCAGTGGAACAGAGCTTTCAGCAGGCCAGAACGCAAACACAGGGAGCAGTGGGATCACACACACAAAACAACTCAGAAAGTCAGGAAAGTGCTTATGTGCAGAAACAGTGAGCAAGACACCAGGGGTCTATCACTTCCCCCCACACCGAAAGACCAACAGTGGAGCTTAAGCACTTTATTTGAAAAATATCGCAAATATGTATGGAAAAAAAAAGCCCACAAGGTTGCATGCTGTGATAAGGCAATAATCAAGGGCAGGGTGGTGTGATGCAGAAACACGGTTCCCAAAGCACCATTACTGTTACAAATCCAAAGGTAATTTTATTTTCCATAACAGAACATCCTGAAGTGTTTTACCTACCTTATACCAAATCAAATTGCCAATGATTACATTTTTTTCATTTATTACTAATTATTTATCCAGTGTGAAATGTTTATGAAACAAGGTACTAATAACATTATAGAAAAAAAAGAAGGACAAGAAAGAGGATTTTACTTGTCACAAATGCTCTAGAGCACAGTAAAATACCTTCTTCACATATCTTACTGTAGCTTGTTAGGAAACTGGGGCTAGAGTTCAGGGTCAGACATGATACAGTGCCCTTGGAGCTTGAAAGGCTTAAAGGCTGTGTTTAAGCACCCAATAATGCCAGCTTGCCAGTTGTATGACTTAAAACCCCAACCTTATGATCACTAACCGTGACCCTTTACTGTTGAACCACTACTTTCCCTGTAGCAGCTATAGTGCACCTATTTTGGTATCATCTAGTTTAAGACAAGAATGCAGCTGTTATCAAAATGTATTAAAAAGTGTTGAATCTTAAATAAATCCCTGTGTTGTAAAACTAGACACTAGAGACTCCTTCCATAACTGTTAAATGTTTTCTTACACCTTATCAATGCTTAGATGTTTTTTCTTTAGAGTACCACATTTTAAATGCAGGTATTCTCAGTCTTAGCTATCATGGAGAGTGCAATATTCAAGTGTTTTTTTAAGTTGTAACTGTAGAAACAAGAATGTATCAACAATATACTGTAACAAGCTAATTATTATAAACGATTTGTCTTTTAGAAGTGCCGTTATAATAACTATACAAGTTAATCCTGGTCCACAAATGTAATGGATTGAGGGGCATTCAAGGAATGCTTATAGACAAAAGACTCTATGTGAACATATGACCATAAGATTTTTAATCACTTAAATTTTCTTTTCATAATTTTTATCACTTTAAACAGGCAGGCTGCAAATTCATTTTGTTCCCAGCGTCATTTAGGATTTTTTTTATATATATATATATATATATGCTTAATGGTTTTTACACTCCAAGGGTCCTGCTATTAATAGCAGTTCTACACACTTAGCAGTTAGAGTCACATTAGGATCCAAGAGGAAACAATAAGCAAAGATTTCTTTTCAAAGTGCTGTTCTGCATCACTCTGTTTGCTTCATGCCAATAAACTGCAAGAAAACTTCAAAAGTTTTCTTTTCGATAAAACATTTGGCTCCTAACCCATTTAAAATATCCTAAAACATGTACATGTACAATAGCAATTCATAAGTATCTGGCCTTGCCTGAAACATTGAAGTGATATCAGATTGGATTTGTCTTTGTATATATGTTGACCTCCTGAAAACACAACAGACCTTTTTTTTTTTTTTTAATGCTCAGGCCTGTGGTAAAACAGTCCATCAGTAATGCAAGGACATTTAAAACAAATACACTGGCAGCTTTTCAGCTTGCTCACTGTTTCCTGCTTTGTTCTGATCATGGCTACATAAACAAACATGCCCAGCATTTCACTCTGGACAGAGAGAAAGAAAGCAAGACCATATTATTAAATGGGGAATGCAATGCTCAGGGGTGCCTTATTAGTCATTACCATGAAGATTCCGCCACCCTCCCGATAAGTGGAATCTGTGATGTGCTGTGCAACAACTACGTAGTTCTTCAAACAGGTTGTTCAAATTGTTTACACAGCAAATATGATCAATTGGAAATATCTCAAATATTGGCAAATATGTCTAGTATTGTTGTATGAAAATAAGCTCTCAGAAATCAAGCAAAAACAAGCATGAGTCCTGCTCAAGTCACACAACTATTGACTGTTAATATCACTTGGCATAATGTGCCTAAAGCAATTAAGATCAGTGCCATATTGTTAGCATACAGGCTTGTCTGTAATCAATATTTTTCCTTTGGAATCGATTTAGACTTTTTGTTGCATGTTGGTTTAAGAAAGTCCTGAAATATCTTTGGTTATCAACAATCTTTCAATAAGAAATAAACACAAGAGACATAAAAGTAGCTCAAATGAAAGAGCAGCCCTGGTTGTTGTTCACCTGAGCGCCACATATTAAACATTTTTAAATGCGCTCTGATTTTCACAATAGTATCTGCATGCTTGATTGTGCGTTTGATTCAAGGATGGTGAGTCACCCTCGTGCCTTATGTCATACTGTGCATTCTGTACTTGCACAAAATAGCCTATTAAATGACTACCACAGAATGACATATAAAGATATAAATATAAATGAAAAAAACCTTCTTTTCTTCTTTTCAAATAAAAGATTGAGGTTAGTTTGGTGATTCAACAATGCACACAAAAAATAGATTGAAAACCAGTGACTAACACCAGTGACATAAGCATTCTATCCCAGTCAGACTGATTGCATATTGTAAAACATGGCTTAATGAATAAGTATTTTAATAAAGGAATTGTTCTATGATTCACCAGGAAGATAAATGACCAAACCCCAAGACATGGAACAGGAGCATAAAATTGCCTATGACTGATTTACTCTAATCTAGAAAGTTGCCGGAGGTAAACCGGTGAAATAATAATATCTAATAGCGTGTAGAGTCTCACAACACAATAGAGGAATGTCTTTCAAATGGACATAATTTACATCCAAGGATTTAAACTGTTAGATGATCTAAAGATCTAAAGAATTTCTCAGGCATATTAAAAGGAATGGCATTATTATATTGTAAAATAATATGGGCTTATCAGTACTTTTGTTAATAACATTTCAGCTAGTCATTAATTTAAAAATGTCGAAGCAGAGGAAAGATTATGTACCTATAATTTCAATTACTGAGCTTCATTTATCAGTCTTTAAATAAAGTATGTTGAAAAATGCAAAGTACCTATAAACTGCTAAATGTTTTCACAGCATAGATGATTTATTCTCCTGGGCAAAACAAATAAGCCAAGCCAAAAAAAATGGTCAAAATATTAATGGCCAAAATATCAAGCTTTAGTGCAATCATTGGAGAGAAAAGGAGAAAGAATGGAACAGATGCACTCCCAAGACCTACTGTGCCACCTTTTGCTTTTTTAACATTTTCTGCAGTTTGTGGAAAATCTAAGAACAGGGAAATTCACTTATATCGTCTACTTGCATGCAAAGGTACAATCAGCCATAAACTCCATGTTGCCTGAAGTTGTTGCTAAACCAATCAGACTGCGATTTGGCCAATTCGAGGCTCCAAGCAGGCATCCAATCACGTCAGCACTTTTATGTCCTTTTATTAGATGATTAGATTAGATTTAAAAGTGCACAAGTCAAAAAGTCAGAGTTTGGTGCAAACTGCACAAGCTCAAATATATTTGTGTGGATTTTATGTTATGCCATTACACAATGGGTGACAAAGGAGAAGAAATTGATTGATTTGGTTGCAGGCATGCAACATTTACAAGACGGACTATTCAAGAAAAGCTGAACATCCTGAGGAAATTTCAGCCGAAACTCAAAACAAAGTTCAAAACGGTTCCCTGTTCCCAGTTTCCCTGTACCATTTTGCATTTCCTTTACTTTACATTTTGCACAAAAAGACACAATTTGCCTTAATTTCAAATCCCCAGGAAAACAAAAAAATTCACAAAAAATGCACAGAAAACCTGAGGTCATTTTATGAGGTTAATATCGATGCTACTGCTAGAGATGATGTATGTGGAAAGCAGAGCTGTGGCAGCAGTAAAAGAAACTTGTTGAATTGTGTTTATTGGGTTTCTTTTTAAGCCTCTTGACTTGGCTTGACTTGAAATGCCATTCATTCTCATTGCATGAGATTTCTGTCTGTGACATAGCTCTCTGTTATACTGTGTTTCTCTATAGTATGGATGGTTTCTATAGCCGTGGCATCATAATAAAAGTATTAAGAGGTGGATTAATTCAGGTAGGACACCACTGAAGGCCTAGGTGTAAAATGTGCGACCTCTTAATGATTAAAATGTTTGATGAAAAATTCAGCACTTCTAAAATCACATTTGTGTAAAGCTGCTTTGAGATGCTAAAAATTAATTGAATTGAGTTAAACATTTATTTAATAAATGTAATAAATATTTATTTAATTGGATTTATTCATTTATTTTTCTATCAATTAATGTATTTATTTTTTTATTATTTTTAATAAACATTTCTTAAATTACAATTGAAAAAAATTAACACGGTATATGCTCTTTTTATTAAAAAAAAAAAATAAAAATAAAAATAACCTGACAAATGATCAAACCCCCAAAAAATGTTATACAAATTTATTTTAGTTTTGGACAATACCACCTCATGAGTCAAAAAAACATGATAGCAGCTCATTCTCAGAATCCAATTAATTCCCTGGGCAATGCGTGTGTGCACGTATTTTACGTGCCCTTGGTTTTAATTAAGTGCTAATTGGATTCCATAGATAACCTTCATATGCCCTGTCTCTGAGTATTGCAATACTACACATTGTCCACATTTTGTCTTGAAATCCCTGGTGATGCCACACAGTTCCCCTCCATCCTCCAGAGAGAGGCAGGGCTTTGTGCCTCATTTCCATAGTCCCCTTTTGCTGCCTGAATCATTAAATTCTGAAGCCCTTCATGGTCAAGATGGAGTGGAACAGCTGGCTTTGAGAATTATGACCAATAAAAAGCAGAACTACATCAAAATATTTAAAAGCTTTTACATTAATAAAGTACTGAGACAACTCAAACCTAAATTAAAGGTCTATTCTACATCTAATTTGTCATTACAGGTGCATTTAAACATGTTACACCTGTACATCTGAATTTAAGTAGATGTGATAATGTAAATAATATGTAAACATGTGGGAATGATAGTAAATGAATAAATCATGGAGAAAAAAAAATAAAAATTTATTAATTATCAAGCAATCATTTAATCAATCAATTTATCGAAATCCAGATAAAAAAAAAACTTGAATTTTATTGAGGGAAAATCAATGTGGAAAAATCTGAAATATTCACATGAAAAATGTAAATAAAATATTTTGAAAATGTTTATAAGAAAATAAAGGAATCTTGAAAATTAACAGGTTAAAATACATATAACGTGTTAAAAGTACATCTAAAATATAGTGCATTAGGGGTTTGGTGTTTGTTTTACATTCAAACATAAATGATATTGTGAGAAATATAACATGGAAAAAAAATTATAAACAAATTAAATCCAATAATTAAATGTAAAAAAAAAATGCAGTGTAAAATATTAATGAATATTCATTAATATTAATTAATCATTTGAAAAATATAAATTAATATTAATGTTAATATTGGGGGGGTTGGGGAATCACTAGAGATGATAAAAAGGAAGGTTAAAATACCTGAAACAAAATGTGCACGATAATAAATGGAAAAAAAAACTTAATGAAAAGTGTACAACTACTAAACATAAATACGATTTGAAAATATAAACACATACACTATACATATGGAAATGTGTTAAATATGATCAAACCATGAAACTTCCCACATGAATTATACAATTATTGTGAAACTGATGTGATTTTCCATTAGGGCAGCCGTGCATCAAATCTACCATTCAATGCAAAATCAGTACAGCTGTTATCTAACCCTGTCCATAGACATTGTTGCTTACATTCAAACAAGTCAATGCTGATCATTTCTGAACAGTTACACCGATTATGTAATTAGGTACAAACTCTGAATGTGTAAACTGGAAGATTAAGCGTCAATTCAAAGGCATTAGAAGAGCAGGAAAAGTGACTCACTCGGGTATATTTGTATGCGAGGAGTCAAAAGGAAGGAGGAATCAATTAGAGTGTGCGTCCCGATGACGAGGCATATGTAAAAAGATAGCAAATGGATCTTTAAATTAGCACGGGGAAGGAGGTGTGCTGTGATGTTCAGCAAACCACTCGACACACACACCCCCTTACAGAGCATTGACATTAAAACACTTTGATGATCGGGAGGCTTTAAAGTCTTAATCCTACAAACGGCTTCTTTAGAAAATTCAAAGCCTCATCCGAGATTTGAATAATGCTCATACCAATCTCTCCCCAACTGCTACGAACTTCAGACACACACACAAACACACACACCTTTTTTCCCCTCCATTTAGAAATAAAAAGAAAGAATAGCCCTCAGACCTATCGTCAGATTTATCTTCCATACTGTAAGACATAGAAAGGATTGTGTGATGATCTAACTGACAGCCCTTCTCTATCCCTTCCTTAGGTAATCATCAAGGGGAATTAGCCGCTGGATAAAATTTCAAACCGTGTGGGTGAAGTCTTGCTTCGCTAAGTAATCTGGCACACAATTTTGCCTGCAGGAAGCAGATTGCTCTTTAAAAGTGTCAGAAATTGAAGCTCTTATAAATGGCATGCACTAAAGACCGAAGCACTTTCCACTGCCCACTGCCCAGTTTAATATTTTGTCATGGAAAAGATTAAACATGATTATTTATCAGAATTACTCGCATTTAGACCCTATTCCTCAAAACCGAAATGATAAACTACCGAGACAATATCAGCAACACATCAGGAGCGGGAATGAAACATCTGTAGAATTTGGCATGAATATCCTCTTCTAGGTTACAGTGATGATATGTGATAACACAATGATACTGACACTGGTTTAAATTATGCTACTGAGAATTTGATGTGTAATAACTGCAACCATAGGGTTACAATGAGTTTTTTTTTTACAGCTGTATTTGCTGATATTGTTCAAAATCAAAATTTGAAGGTAGTGAATTTGAATCTCAGCACCTCAAGTTGCAACTTTATCCCTTTATTGTTTTGTTCGATATTGTAGGATGCCCATGAGACATACCGCTTAAGCTATAGCAACTATAATCATTCTTTTACAGCCTCTTGTTTTGTTTTTTTCTTGAAGTGAATAAATAAAAAAAAAATGCTAAAAAACCTATTTACCACTCCACAATTTATCCAAACCAAGCCTGCAAAATGAACTCATAGCACAGAGCTGCCAAATCCCATAATCAACTCTCCACTGTGTATTTAGATGTGAATTGAGCATATGTGCAATTCTACTAATGCCATTTTGATTGAGAATCATGATGAACTAGACCTGCTCAGCATTTGTGTGTGAGTGTGTGAGTGAGTGAGTAAGTGATTGAGTGAGTGAGTGAGTGAGTGTGTGAGTGAGTGAGTGAGCAAGTTAGTGTGTAAGTGAGTGGTGAGTGAGTGAGTGAGTGAGTGGTGAGTGAATAAGAGAGTGAGTGAGTGAGTAAGTGAGTGAGTGAGTGAGTGAGTGATTGAGTGAGTGTTTAAGTAAGTCAGTGAGTGAGTGAGTGAGTGTGCAAGTGAGTGTGTGAGTAAGCAAGTGTGTAAGTGAGTAAATGAGTGTGTGAGTAAGTGAGTGTGTGAGTGAGTGAGTGAGCAAGTTAGTGTGTAAGTGAGTGAGTGAGTGAGTGAGTGAGTGAGTGAGTGAGTGAATAAGAGAGTGAGTGAGTGAGTAAGTGAGTGAGTGAGTGAGTGGTGAGTGAGTGAGTGATTAAGTGAGTGTGTGAGTGAGTGAGTGAGTGTGCAAGTGAGTGTGTGAGTAAGCAAGTGTGTAAGTGAGTAAATGAGTGTGTGAGTAAGTGAGTGTGTGAGTGAGTGAGTAAGTGATTGAGTGAGTGGTGAGTGAGTGAGTGAGTGTGTCAGTGAGTAAGTTAGTGAGTGAGTGAGTGAGTGAGTGAGTGATTGAGTGAGTGTTTAAGTAAGTGAGTGAGTGAGTGACTGTTTAAGTGAGTGAGTGAGTGCAAGTGAGTGAGTAGGTGAGTAAGTGAGTGAGTGATTAAGTGAGTGTGTGTGAGTGGGTGTGTATGTGAGTGAGTGAGTGTGTGAGTGAGTGTGTATGTGAGTGAGTAAATGAGTTAGTGTGTGAGTGTGTGAATGAGTGAGTGTTTGAGTGACTAAGTGAGTGACTGTGTGTGAGTGAGTGTGTAAGTGAGTGCGTGAGTGAGTGAGTGAGTGGGTCTGTATGTGAGTGAGAGAATGAGTTTGTAATTGACTGTGTGAGTATGTGAGTGAGTGAGTGAGTGAGGAGTGAGTGAGTGAGTGAGTGAGTGAGTGAGTTAGTGTGTAAGTGAGTGAGTAAGTGCATGGGTGTGTGAATGAGTGAGTGTGAGTGAGTGTGGAAATAAGTGTGTGAATATGTACCTAGTGCTTCACATCAAAAAATATTACACCAGCTAGCCTTCACTGAGAGATTTAAGGCTACCAGTTAACAGAGACACTGTGGTAAACACAACAGCTTTGTGTGCTAGTCTAACTGGTAGAGGGACAGCAGTTCCACAGCCATGTGATTTTGAGCTCAGTGGTTTGCCACCACACATGCTGTTCCTCTCTGTTCAGAGTGCTAATCTGGAGAGCAATGGCTCTGGCTCATAGAACAGCAAACTGTGCTGCACAGAGATGAAGTATTCTCTCCTCTTCCATCTGCTACCTTACACAGTGCACTTAGTGCTGACTTAGCTGGACAGATGCTTTAGAAGTGCAAACACAAACCACTTGAAAGTGTATCAAGCAAACATAATTGTAACTGAGAAGGCATACAATAAAAAGATCTAAACAAAAGATAACAGTAAGAAAAACAAGCAAGCAAGGACTCAAGCAAATTGTGAAAAGGTTCTAAAAAAAAAAAAAAAATGTATTAAACAATGTATTGCGAGTCCATCTCATGGTTAGAAGAACTGTAAAAGGTCTCTAGATCAAGACACAACATGTTTCCTCCTCTACTCTCTCCCTCCCACCCCTTCTCCTGCTGCGGCCAATCTGCCCATCATTGCAGTCCCACACTGCCTGGATGGGGATCTTGCCAAGGAGCAGGTGGAAGCGTAGCAGCAGATCCACAATGTAAAAAGCCCTGGCCAAAATCTCTAGAGAGGAATCATTTGTGCCACCCTGATCCTTTTTCATCCATGCCACCCACAATGGCTAAAGCTCAAAGGACCGAGGAAGCTGGGAATCTGGTCCATCACCTTGTGTGCCGTCTTGCCTTACTGTTTTCCCCTTAATTTCAGGGTCATGTGACCCACTGGCAGAGTCACACCATTGGGAAGGATGAGGTGCGTGACGTGTGTGCGGTAGAAGGGCTAGTCAAGCGCAGTCTCACGCTTCTCGTGACACTCAGCGGATTATGTCTAAATAAAGCTTCCGCACTGTGTGATTCACATGGCCAGTGATCCCGAACACGAAGACACGACACTGCTCAGCTTTAGAGAGAGAGATAGAAAGAGTGAGATAGAAAGAGTAAGAGAATCAGAGAGAGAGAGAGAGAGAGAGAGAGAAGGCATTCGTCACTGAAGTGCCACAGCTTAGCAAGAATCTTGAATAATCAGTGGTTAAGCTGTCATCCCTACACTTGCACCTAACACAAACTCTTTCACTTACTAATCAAGCAAAACGTCACACATCCAGAGTACCAAATGCAAAAAGAATCTGTATCAACTCTGCCTCTTTAACGATTTGCCTTGATTTTCCCAGAAGTACTAATTATTATTAAGTGCTTAATTATTATTATTTACACAGAATTTACTTAATATTTTGCTTTTTATTAATAAATGGATATTTTGTAGATAGAGATATCAAAAAAATGTAATAGAGAGATAAACAAGCACAATTGTGAACTGCTTTATGAGTGTATGCTATATAAATAAGGTAATTATTATTATTATTATTATTATTATTATTATTATTATTATAATTATTGTCATCTAATGAGTCATAAACGTCATGCTCATTTATACAAAACCTTCACAAGGTCATTGGTTTTGTCCTTTTCCAGGCTTGAACTATGATACAAACTGGAGTAATTAAACTGGATCACAGACAAATGAACACCTTGGGAGATTCTACTTAATTACACATCCGGCGCCAACTGCCTTTTTTTCCTGACCTGTGAGGGAACGATTGGAGACGTGTGCACGCTGTTTTCTCTTGATCGTCCCTGGGAATCACGAAAAGGCCCAAGCTTTACGGCAGACTCCACCCCACTCTTCTGCTCTCAGACCCTGATTGATCTCATGGCCCATCGGTGGGTTAAATTACACTGCAGAGTAGCTCTGCACAAAGGGCTCCTGGATTTCACAGGCCATAATTCTGTACCGTCAACATCGTAAAGGTGCAGCATTTCACATCTCAGGCATTCACACACACAAACACACACAATCTCACACCTCAAGGCAGCTCTTTGAATAGTCTTATGAGTTATGTCATAAGCCTGATGCTGAAATCTTCATGGGAGGCGGTGGATAATCATCTTTGCGATTTCAACCTTAGTATCGAGCAAGTGTGCACTCCATTAACAAAAACTGCCCCTACAGCGAGTGTTAAACAAACACAGGAAAACAAGAACTATTTACTCTATTACTCTATTAAAGACAAAGCACATCCAGTTGAAAAGTTTAGCGCAAAACAATTCACCATCAAGTTTCGACGGCAAAATAGATCTGACCCTCTAGGCCAGGCTACCACTGAGTTCTGGCAAAGAGAGTGAGAAAGAGAAGAGAAATGGCACGACCCATTCATACTGCAGCTCTGCCTATCCAACAGCACGGAAGCAAAAACAACATGGGATCCGGGGGAATAAAAAAAAAAACAGCCAAAAGCACAAAAAGACCAGCTGCTTCAAGAGCATGGCTGTCAGTAGTGGGGGAAAAAAAACTGTTTTGAAAGAACATTATAATATGAAGTCATGTTGCAAGTAATAACTTCTGCCTGAAAGTTTCTGTCATTCGTCGCACATCTGTCTGGACCTGATGGAAGTGTATAAGCACACAGATAAATACATAACTGAAACTAATTTGGAGTGGTTAAGCAGGTTTATAGCCCCTCATCAATGACATTTTAATTTAGCACAGCTTAAAAATCTGGTCCGTATATGTGAGATAAGCTGGGTTCATTTTTAAGACCCGGCTTTGCAGCATAATTCCATCATGGAGTTGAAACAGGAGCACCATTGGAATCAGGACATGAAATGCAAATCCGTGTTTGACTGACAAGCCAAACTTTTCAAGACAGAAACTTAAAAAAAATAAATTTCCTTATTACAGAAATGATTTTGCTTTGCAAAACATGCTTGTTGTGCTTGTCACTGAATGTGGCTGAATTATAGAAACAGCCGAAAGTGATGAAAAATCGGATTTTCACCAGCATAGTACGCCATCTCTATTTTAAGGAAACACATTTCATCAGAATGAGTTGGAAATGTTTTTATTTCTGCTACTTTCTAACCCTGCCTTGACGTCTGCCTGTAAAGACCATGCTGTGTAATGAGGCAATTTAACAAATGAGCCAGCAAAAGAAGTCTCTTTGCGTAAACATTGCGAGCTACGTGAGATTTTCTCCACCACAGAATGTCACAATATGATCGTGTTGTTGTCGTATCGGAACAATCAAAAGCCTAATGAATTCGGTCTGTAATCAGATATCGACTCTTCAAATGTCTAAAATGCTTCTGCACTGTCACAGCTTTGAAACACAGAAGACCAGAACAGAACCAAAAGTTAAATAATCTTTCATTATTCAAATAAAATTGGTAGCAATGTTGGTTTTCCATTAGCAGATACACCAGTTTACGAATGTAACCAAATGCAATAAAAAGCTGGAATTTAAAATGTGCTAGGATTTTACTGCTGGATGTACATTTAAGTTCAGGAATTCATAATTGCTGTTTATACAGAAAGATAGTGATGTGTTTTCGTCTATTCACACGTAAATTATCCATTGAACTGCACACAACGGCGTTTTATTGAAAACCAATCATTAATGCTAAATTCCTCATAAAATGAACAGCAGCTAGAAACGAGCGGTTCTGAAAAATGTTGACGCACTGCTGTTTCTTGGATTTGACAGAGGTGGAGAGGAAGAGAGGGGGCAGGGTAAAAAAAGAAGCTCATAAATTACTTATTCAACATGGGATGTGATATAAGCTTCTGAAATGAAGCTTTTAGTCAAATACACTCCACACAACGTTGTGGGCTCATAATACAAGGCATTTATTTCGACAAGTCAGTGACACTGTTCTGATTGGAAAACCAATAATCATGAAAAGATAAGTTAAAAAGAAAAAAGCTCTCAATACATAATCGGCTCACAGGGTGCACCACAATTTTTTTCCCCTGAAAATGAGGCTGATATCACCACAATTACCCAAACAAACACTGAACCGAATCAAACGCACCATAGGAAATACCCATTTAACTCTCTAGGATTTAATTCTGCACGAGATTTTTAATGTGTGTGCCGAAACCCGTCAACCCGCTAAGTTCCAGCTTCACTTCCTGCTTGGATCTGTCGACTGCCTGCGATGAAATAAAGCAGCTTTTTAATTTGAATAATCACTTGTTCTTTATCTCGCCGCTGGAAACGGGCCAGGGTGGCTGCAAAGGGATACTGGTGTTAATTAAGACACCTGTTCTTCTCTCAGTTTACTTGCCTAATCAATGCCTCCGCACTTCCAACATCCCCAGACAATTTGAGGTCTACGCTGCAAAACAAGCCTGCAGTCTCAGCATGATCATGATGAATAAAGCGTCCCATAGCTACACCCGACAAAGCACTTAGTGAAATTCAGCTTTTTCTTTTAAAAGGCCAAGATAAAGCAAATAGCATGTGAAAAACTGGAAAACGGCCAATTATAATAATGAATGGGCTACAGTAGAGTGCTGATTTTTCTTCACTATGCACATAATGTGAAATCAAGACTAACTACGTCTAGAGATCACGGCTTCAAGTGATACTGTAACGAAGACCACCGCAGGCCCAAACTGCTCTAGTGATGGAGCGTGCTTGAGCAGAAGATCCAGTGCACTTGAGCATGTCTGTGAAATAAGTTTAAATCAGTATTGATAGTCTAATCACTTCTTCAGGAAAGATCTAATTGAAGGCAAAGTGCTATGGAGTGAACGATCAAGAACTAAGCAGTTTTTTTTTGTGCTGTGGCTGCACTGGTGTGTAGACCATGTTAACTGCCCATCTTGATTGGATCAGTCCTAGTCGTAAAGTAATTACAGTTTCTGCTACGTCATGCTGTTTGTCTTCTCTTTGTGCGGAAATCTCCTAAGCACATGCAGGGATCAGGTTTCAGTTCTGAATATCTGCTTTCACATTGAGCCGTTTTAGCTGATGATTTTGTCTCAAAGCAACTTTAAATAAACAGTCACAGTAAGTTTTTGCCTGGAGCAAATTGGGGTTGCAGTAAAGTGTCTCACTCGGAGGCACTACTGCAAGGAAATGAAATCAATAAACATAAGCAGAAAAGTAATGATACCAATAAAACCACCACAGCAGAACAAAATTGAGCTGGTGCACACGGTTGATACAATTTCTTTTCTTTTTTTTATATTTTAGTAAGACTATGAAGTGTTTCCATAGTGGCCCAGGTGAAGTCACAGCTTGACAAGAGAAAGTTTGCATGAAGCACTCAGCTGAATTTGGGCTCAAAAAGTGTGACAGCAAACATCCCTATCCCTCACACCCCTACCCACTTCCTTAAGAGAGAATCTGCCAGAGGGAGAAGTTGAAAAACACCAGAATAGAAAGAGATAGTGGGAGTGTTAATGTGTTTGTTAGAGTGTAATATGCTGGGAAAAGAGGGCCAAAACATCATGCGAAATAAAGGCCAAATTTGTACAAATCAAGATTGGAAAAAAAAGAAGAAGAAGAAAAAGAGAAAAGCTATTATACCTTGTGAACAGCTGGAGCAGCTGGAGCAGCTCTGCAACCTGTCATGTTAGTGCGGCTCCTTACCTGCGGCGGCTGAGACGGGATGGTGAAGAGAGGAGAGTCAAAGGGGCTGATGGGTACAGGGTCCAGGCCGGTGCAGTCCGGGAGGGAGGAAGGATGGAGTGACAGGGAGCAGGGAGACGGGAAGGCCAGAGGGGGAGAGGAAATGCTGCTCCTCTTCCTCTTGCTCTCTCTGCTACAGACACACACACACAGTGAGACACACACGCAGGCACGCTCTCTCTCTCTCTCTCTCTCTCACACACACACACACACACACAGAAGCACGCGTGGGCACGCACACAAGAGGCAGACACCAATACCTGCAGCCAGTCAAATAAGAGGAGAGCAAAGAGTCCCCTGCATGCACTCGCACTCCGGCACTAGGAGGAAAGAAACAGCTCGCCTCCCACTCTCTCCCAGGAGCCAATCACATGCCAAAAAGCTGCTTCTCCAGTGTCCAATGGGAGCCCAAGCCGCCTTATCCTTGTACCAGCCAATAAGTGGAATAGCTCATATCCAATCGGAATAATGAATCCGAGAGCAGTGCGAGGCTTCCCTTTCTGAAGGACAGACTGAGCGGTGCACTCAGCCAGCGAGTGTGATTTAAGACTGCAGCTGACATTAGAGTAATTAGATTGTGAGGCACTTAACCCACCACAATAACACCGCATGCTCCACTGCAGAACTGGCAGAAAAGCTTCTCCACATCCACGCAAGAGCTCCTGGCAAAGTCCGCAGGACTTGATCATGCACAAAACAAAAGCAGCATGGGCAGCGAGAAGAAACAAATCTGACCTAACGCACTCATGTTACACACTGCATTAAGTCCTTGTTTATTATACATTTATTACACTTTTTTTTTCCTAACAGAGACATGGCATCCCAAATATGTGACTAAAACCCAAGACGCAAAAGTGAGCCAATTTCATAAAGGCTTATTTTATTTTGCAGATCGATTGCAGGGCCCAAGCTCCCAGCATGATATGTGATCAATGGCATGCTGTCAGAATGATAAATGAAAAGCATGTCAAGCTTCAGTTCCTCTGCACTGCAGGAAGCGAAGCTCCAGAGACAAAAGTGTAATAAATGTCCCGTTATTAACCAGGCACAAAGATCAGGGCCGTCTCTCTGTCCTTCTTTCTTTCAGGTAAAGCTCTCGGGAGACACCGGGACTGAAGATGTGGAGAAAAGTGCCAGAACTGTTTTTCCTGCTGAAGACACCAGCTTAATTCCAGACCACGAGGCTCCAGGAAGTGGTGAAGTTTACGAAAACAGAAAAATCAATGAGGCTATCAATACAGGAGTGCATCATGTTATGGGCCAATACCACACAGTGTTGTTGTGCTGGGTACCCAATCATGACTCAGCAACGATGTCGGTATAGTGCTCCATTAGAGCTGTCCTTCTGTCTCACCAACATTTATTCTTCCCTACGCACTCCTACACGCTCCACAGACAGGACAGATTCTATGTGGCTACCTGGCAAGGTGTCACAAGGACCCCAGATTTAATGCAAGAAGAAAGAATCGGCATTCTGGATGAATTTTGTTCACTTTGTACGGCTGTTTGAGGAAAAGGGAGAAAGCCCCATTAAAAATGCATGAGAGATGGGAGCAGATGTCACATTGAATATGCTTCCAGCTGAAGATAAATTGGTACACAAGAACCTCAGACAGGGGTAGGTACGTACCAGTGAACTTAACACTTAAGAGTGAGTGGGAGTATGTGTATGTGTGTTGTGAGAGGTGGTGAGTTACAAGAAGCACATAGGAGAAGCACATAAGAGAAGTGTCTCAAATGCAGCTTTCACAGAATGCTTCAGGACTTCAGATATTTAGTAAATAAGGTTAATGAGAACTTTAATTTAAGGTGTTCCTCATCATCATCTACATCTACATGTACCAAGCATGTAAAAAAATGTTTTTCCTTCAATTCAGACTTTATTAATATTATTTACGGGTGATACGCAAAGGCTGAGTGCATATGGGTGACTGCTGACATATTGGATGATGACAGGAGGAAAGCTCATTAAAAATGCATGGATTCAGGGGTAGTCATGCTTTAAATGTCATTCCTACCAGTGAGTAAAGCCACTGTACATAGTCACGTGTTATAGTAAGTAAAATATTTCCGTTATGGTTTTTTTATGTGTTACCACTATCAGAAGGTTAATAATGCATAGTTATCTGTTATAATACAAGTCATTTTTAGATCACATTCTTTTCACTGTGACATTTTAAAATCTATATAAAATTCTTTACAACGTAAAAAATTTGACATTTGCTATATTTTTATTGGGTCACGCAACCATTTGAAAAACTGATGTCCGCTGTCAACTGATATGTCTGATGGTTCCTTCTGATCACTGGTGTCTGTTCGGATGATTTGATGGCACAGGAGCAGCGTTGACATTTTGACAGTTTGTATCTGAATACAAACCTATAAAAGTCTATTGGGCTTTCGGACATTTCACTATTTTGCACTGCGATCAAGACAACTTGATCCAAGCCTGACATTAGATGTGTTGGATAAAAAGTGTATACTTGGCTAGCAAGGTTTTAGACATCTTCAGGCAGACTGACTGCTCTTACACACCACTAATGGATGTTCAACTGGCTTCCTATCCAACACAACTGCAGGCAGAAAGCCAAGGTTAGCGTACAAATGAAACAATTTCCATTTAATTCTTTAAAATGTTTTTCTCATTACAGTTGAGGTGTCAGACTATATTATTGTATTTCTTTTTTTGTTTTGTTATTTTATTTGCCAGAATTCAGCCATTGAACTGGATATTGCAGACCACTTCACATATAATGTCTTTAATGTCTATAAATTGATGAAGCACATCAGCAGGAAAATAGCTATTAAAAATGTAGACTTCACTACACCCTATAACAAAGCTAGTTTTCTAATAGAAAATTATAAATTACACCGTTTGAAAGTTATACACCATTAAAATCCAATAAACTCTTAAAAAATCTTTGACATGTTCTATTTTTACTTTTTGGAGTGTACCAAACCATTTTTTTGGATGTCTTTTGTTTATATATATATATATATATATATATATATATATATATATATATATATATATATATATATATATATATATATATAATTTTTTTTTTTTTTTTTTTTTTGCTGAAAAGCTTCAATTTCCTTAAAATAATTTTATTGATCCCACCTAAAGTAATTGAACAATTTCTTCTATACAGAAAACAAGCTAGTTTTAAAAGTTTATGTTCAAAAAGTTTTACATTTCTTCAGATTTCTTCTTCTTTAAAATGTCTTAGTCATACCATTTCAAAACAAGCATTTAAAACGCTTTTTATATTTTTGTGATATTTCCCTGTAAACAATTTAGATTTCATAGTATTTGTTTAAGCAATCAGCATTTTCTCAAACCCAGAGCTGTTTAGTTCTGACCTTTATCTGTTTCTGTTTTTTTTTGTTGTTGTTGTTTAAAGTCCTTTTATGAGGCATAGTTTCAATAATCCTCCTTGCAAACTGCAGATAAAAATGATGTCATTTACAGAATGTCACATTTTTTGCCCTTTTTTATTCGTATATTTTCTTAAATATGTTTTTTCTTGAGTATGTTTTACTATAAAGTGTATTTTAAATGCAGAAGTTCTCTGCAAGCTTTTTCATATACTTCATATTTCATATACTGTATCCTGGTAGAACCTGCAAACCATTCAGGTATTCTAATCCCAAATAAACAAAATAGCAAAGAATATATTCTCCCAAATTTGTAAATACATAAATACTGACTGACAGAAATACTGAATTCTGATTTTTTTTTTCTTTAGAATGCAGCTTAATAAGTAGTTACAGCAGTGGCACATATAAAAACATGGGAGCGAGGTTGTGCAAGATTTTTCGCAAGAATCATATCATATCACAGCTTTAGATTGCACCAATTTTTAAGAATTACACAAGCTGAAGCGTAATAAATCAATCATGCGTCATGTCCTCATTTAACAGCTAATTGAATTTTATACAATAAAAAAAAATAATAATAAAAAGCTGAGTGAAAAAGGCTGCACCCTTAAAAGCAGTAAAAGAACCATTAAAGCAAACTTAAATAAGAAAAATAAACAAATAAATATTTTGCCTTTACAGTAACCCCAGAGAAACATGTCCATTCCAGTGACTCCTGAGGACAGCATAAACACAGCACGTCTAACACACATGGCTTCCACACGAGCACCAATGTAATTAAAGTCCTCATTCTGTCCCGCTATTGTATCATTACTGTCTGTAAGCCACTTAAACGTGATTACTTATTACTCACCAGATACTAAGTATAGCCTTGGTGGAGCAGTGTGGAGATAACAGGCAGCTGAAGATGTACCGCCTTGCTCTGAAAAGCAGCAGCGCCTAAGCAGCATAATCTAGCACTCAGCAAATTATATACGAGTGCTGATTTACAGGCCAGGCAACAGTGATGCCAAATGCCAAACACAAAATAGGTTTGGTTGGGGAAAAAATTAATACTTGTCAGTTTAAATTCACTTCAGAGAATTGGTTTTAAAAATCAGTTTTTCATTCTTCATTTGGGAAAATAAAGCGCAGTTTTTATAAAACACGACAAAAGGAGTCGAGAAAAAGCATAAGGGAACTGAATCAAATCGTTCAGCATCATGCAATTTGTTCTGACTGAACAAGCTGCTCTTTAACGCACTGCTGGCTAAAGAAGGTCCTTTCTACAGTGCTCTTTTTTACTCACTGATTTGTGCCTCAGAGGTCCTCTCAAGGCCGCATAGCTAAATCCTATTGAAGAGGTTATAAAGCCCTAGAGACAGACACTGAGCCGGTGCAAAAGACACTATAGAGGAGAGGGCTGTCTCATCAGAGTGGCCTGGAGGGTGATTTAGGGACATACATGAATCATAGTTTTTTCCTTTTTTGCCACAGGGGTAAAGAGCACAAACCTGTGGCTCTGCAATGCATGAACTGTGTTTAAGCCACTGTTCATTCTAAAGTTATATTGCAATGGACATATCGCATATATATATGTATATATCACCATGGGAATTTTTCTTATTTTGATATACATAATATTCCAATATTAAACATGGACAAATAAACATTTTTTATGATAGGAAACAACAGTTTACCATCTAATGAATTCTCATGATGGCAGCAAACAGAAGCACAGAAAGGTATGCTCCATATTTCGTATGATGCAACACTGCAGAAAGGCACAGCATTAACCCATTCAATCCTATTCCTTCAGCTTTATGAATACACACATTGTACAGTCTTGTGGCATACTGTATATTGTGGCTTTTGCTGTAAATATTACTTTAGCCAAATTTATTCTTGTTGAAAAGTTACAATCCAATTGGGAAATTGTTATCAGCAGATCAACTAGTCCAAGAGTATAAAAAAAACACAATAGTAAAAATCGTATACATTTTTGTACAAACTTTACTTGTTATATTTTTTGGCAATATTTTGGTGTCAAAGGTTTAACAGATTTTTTGGAATGTTAATAATATATTTATTAAAACATTAGTTTGATATTTTGCCGTAAATGCCACAGCATTATCATTCTCAAGGATTGATTAGATACAAATTAAATATAAAAGTGTAGATAGTTGATAATATCTAACTTCATCTACAATGATCATCTCATCCAGTCATGTGGGCAGCCATGTAATACACAGAATTTTGGCAAAACAGGTCAAGATGATTAAAGAAAAAATTTAATTTCAGTGACTCTGACATTAACATAGTGTTGGTGATAGCTGTTTGATTTAGTTGAGGAGTATTTCCAAGACTGTTAACTCCTAAGATTTTTACGAATGTGGAAGTCTACAATCTACTGTGGAAGGCTACAAATCAAAAGTCAAAGAAAAAAAAAAAAAAGGCATGTTCTCTGTTGCTAACTACATGACAAATCCAAAATCAAATAATCATGATAATTGTGCTCTGGTTTCATTGGACACATGTGTGGGCGTGATTGGTATAGCAGGATTGAGTTATATTATGCTTAGAACTAATGCAAAGATTAACTGGACAATGATCCAATGTCTTATGAGAGTTTTTGTATGGCTGCAGAGCAAGAGTTATTACTTAAAGGTTATGAAGAAATTAAAAATCTTATTAAAACGCCACAAAAACAAGGAGAGAGCTGGCAAAAAAGTTGCTAAAAGATTAAATGTGAGTGTTACATAATTTTTAACGATTTTAGCACTGCCACTACACAACCTTTTAGAACTTAGAAACAAGTCAAAATGAAATACAAAAACATTCTTCCAAGGGGGTCCAACAAATTAATCAGATAAATGATTCCCCTCAAGGGAAATACAATACCTTTCCAAAAGCAACCCATTATGTTGTGCTAAAAAATCCAGCCAATCTTGCATTTGTTGGATTTAGAAAGCTCTCCCTATTATTCTTGCCCTGTTCACAACAGGTTGCTCTTGTAAAAATGGAGAGGACATGGCTGCAAAAGGTTTCCATTATCACCTCTGCTTATAATTCTGTTCATGTGAAATAAGCCAGGTGAAACATGTTCGAGTTTACAGACTATGACGACAACAACAGTATGAGCTTTGAAGACCCAAACTCATCAGCAATACAGTCAGCTAATTAAGTAGTCCGTGTACGAAAAAATGGGCCCTAAATCCCATTTTTCAAGCTTCAGTTAACCACATTTGTTGCCTTTTTTGTGTTTTGCAATCGGAGATACTTTTCTGATCACCAAGGCTGCAGGCAATGGCTATTTGAGTTACTGTGGCCTCCTTATTAGTTCAAATATGAATCGTCATTCAATTCTGACATTTCTTATTAACAAGGTATTTTCACCTACAGGGGTACTACTGACTGAATGTTTTTTATTTTGTTTTACATTTTCTTCAGGAAAAAATCACCTGTTCCTGAACCACTTAAACCAACATCTCCCCTGCTAACGGTCAAAGCAACTGAAAACACATCTCCTCCAATTCTGAATGGCTTAATGTGACCATTAACCTAAACTCTCTGCATGATTATTATGCATTATACTGCTGCCACATGATATGCTTATTGGATAAATGAATGAATATGCAATCGTACAGATGTTCCCAGTAAAATGGAAAGTGAGTGCATGTTGATATGCAGCTAAGGACAAAGGTTGTGCTCCAAATATTTTAATTTTCTTTGTACCTATTTTAACTAAATAATTGACTTACTGCTGTTTCAAAACTCCAGTGCAGCCCTTTTCTTTTACATGTTTAGGCTTAAAGGAAGTGCTCTGGTGTTGTGAAAGACCAAGCTCAAATTATGCTAAAGGATTCATATCAATAACCGATCAAATACTGTTCATATAACATCGATTACACAAGAAGTATTACCAATTCTGTGTTCTTTTTTCAAGTGAATGGTGAAAATATTTATTCAGTGCCATGTAAAAATGTTGAAGCACATAACCGTTACAAAAAAAACTCGTGAGTTCCAAAGGGTCATACTTATAATAACCACCTCTACACCAAAGTTAGCATTTGAGATTTCACACAGAAGTATTATAAAAGCATGTCATTTCATAAATTACTCTCTGTACTGAACATACAAATCTAATTTTCAGAAAGCAGCAACTGAATGAGTTTCCCACTTAGTGGTGAATGACTGCATAATGTTCTGATTTTCTGAAAAAAAAAAGCACCTTTACTGATCTAAAAATATACTGGAGACTTTTTACATTTCCTGTATAAGTGGTCCGGAATGCATAAAACCAACAACAACAACAACAATGACAACAACATCAACAGGGAGAAAAAAAATCCATATTATTTTTTTTCACTCATATGTCATAAGATTCTGACCCCCATAGTCAACATACAGGTGACATTGTGGATAAGAAAAAGTTTTTTTTAAGGGGCTAAATACTGAAGTATGCACAAAAAAAAAGTTTTGTGGTCATGATTGAGCAAAAATCCTATTTGTAGAATAAAACCATATTCTATGTTTCAATTTTATCATTTATGGTTTTGTTGTTTTGTTTTTCGCACAAAATAAATATTTACTCTCTTTGTAAAATCTAAAATGGTTTTAGACATGTCCGCCCCTTAATTTTCAAAAATCCTTAATTGAAAATGGAAGCATTAAAAATAAGAAATAAAAATAAAAAAGTTATGCAAAAATATGTAGCTAAAACTGGTTAAATATACCACTTAAGACATTTTTTTATAAGGAGACATAAAAACCAACAGTAACAACAACCATTTCATATACAATTTTATATGGAAAATACATTTGAAAACCCTGCCTCTCTGCATTTCCTGTCCTCTCTGGTTCAAACCCCTTCTGGAAAATATGTGCCAATGCCGGGAGACAGTGCCAACAGCCTGTCTTGTTGGCATTATATAAGGAACCAGAGGACAGTGGGCAGCCTCTCTGTGATGCAGACCCAGTCCCTGTCTAAAAAAAATTTTATAAACAGGGTGGAAAATTGGAAAAAAATATATATATTTTTTAAATCTGCCCAAACAGTTAAACTAATGCGATCTGCATTCTAAAGATGTGTTGGACTACTTCTTAGACTGTGTGATGTAGCTGTTCTCAATGCACAGCACTATGAAGTTGTTGGAGCAGCTGCTAGGTTTCTGCTGTAAGAGCTGGCCAGCCTGCAGAGACGAGGCCAGACCCATCACGGCGTGATCCGACGTCCTCCACGTCTCACAGTAGTTATCCATTTGACGGTGACCCTTACCACTGGATCCATGCCAGACCATCTTCTCTGGCCTAAAGCACAAACGTGCACACAGGAAGAGAAATATTAATCTACAGAATGAAATAAAACATGTAATGCCACAAGCAGAGTCAAGAAATGAGAAGGGGTGGGGGATTGCTGAAGGGTTTGGTTTTGTCCTGTGTAAAGGTGACTTAGGTGTCTTTACAGTGCAGTAATGCTGATGCATCACTTTGGGGAAGTCTGTACGTGGCTTCGGGGAGAAGAAAATGTCTATTTTATAATCTAACTTTTATGTAGTGGCGCAAGTGGGACTGGCCTTATACTAATATAGAGTACAAATTCAAAATATCATGAAGTATTAAATAAAAATAAAATCCATTTTATCAGAAGTAAGATCAATGCAAACATGACTATGTATAAATAACTACATACAATAAATAAAACCAAATGGAAAGAAATCTGGCCGCAGTTAAAAGTGAGGTATGCTGCACGTAAAGTCAAAGGCTGCTGTCTTACCAAGCACTGTCCCTGAGAATATCTCTGCCATCAAATGAATATATGGGTATGTTGGTCTTCATCCTGCCTTCTGAATCACCAAACAGCGAGTCCCAGCTGCTATACAGCACTTGGTCCTGCAGAGAATAACATCAGCACAACACTGACCCATGACCAAGCAAAGGGGAAGCCAAATGGCTCGGTTCACCGCATTCACTGCTAACACACCCAATTCAGCAACTAAAATTAGCTGATGAGGGCAGAGAAAAAAAAAACACTAAAGAGTACCAGGACTGCGGGTGGGAAGCTCTAACTAGATATAAAAAATTCTCTTAGGAAAAAAACAAATAAAGAAAAATAATGCATAAACACAAGAGTAGTATAAAATTGGGGTTCTTTTTTATATAATTAGGGTTCCTCTCAATACTGGATATGACTATCAGCATTTAATTAAAAGTGAGGGATCAGTCAGATGACACCCCGTTATAATAGGACGCGTACCTTGAGGTTGACAAGAGGAAGTGTGTTTCTGTCAGATTTTCGAACAATGCTGTAAAGATCCTGCAGTTTGGAGGACAGGAAAGCCCTGAATGTTCCTTTCAGGCCTGCAGCACGTGCTTGCTGGAAGCACAGGAAGTCAGCGCCACGGATGCCCCTCATGTTCCCCACCTGAGGGCTGTTCAGGGCGATCAGATGCAGCTGTTCACACAGAGAAACCACATGCCATTATACACAAGCAATTCCAGCCAAAACAGAATTAAAGACACATTTACTGTATTTATTAAAGGCCTGGGACTGCAGAACTCAATAGGACTACATATGGGACTTTGTTAAGCATGTGTAAATTATACAGACAGATGCACAAAATGGACACTATTCTTTTTTGGGGGAACGACTGACCATCATACCCATATATGAGCCTTCTACAAAGCTTCAATATAACCTGCTTGACCTTATTCATTCTTTGTGGCTAAATAAACAAAGAATTTAACTTTTAAGAAAGGAGTCTCCATTCTCAGAGCTGTATTTTCCACTACAAAAAAAGCTTTCAGGACATATATATTTTATATAAAACGTTGTTCTTTTGGGCTTCTGGGTATTTCTTTTCAACAACACCTCACAGAATAAAGTCTACTGAGAAAATGACTGTTTATAGCTGCTCTAACTTGTCTCACAGACATTGCAAAATTGTATTTAACTATAAATTGGGGAGAAAATATACTGTGTGTGATCAATCAATTAAGAATTGGCAAAAGTGTCGGCGAATTTACAGGGTATACGAGTGTTGAAGCAGAAGAAAATAGTTGCCGCTTTTTACTGCATCAGCTCATCATCATCATCAGTAAAAAATCTACATGATGACATAATTCTTGCTCTTTTTACAATTAAGCGTGAAATAAATGACTTATTTAATGTCGGGTATTAAGTAAAAATATTAATAAAAGGTTTTTGATGGCTAATAAGAAAGCCTTTTTAATGAATTAAACAAAATTACAATGCAACTCACTTTTTTTGCCTTAGAAGGGCCATTTTATTAACAAAAGAAAATGTATGTGGTTGCAAGCTTACCCCTGGTCCTGATGTGTGTTCATGAGCCTCAGGCTGATGGACAGGTGTGCTGGGTCTGTGAATATGGGTACTGGGGTACCTTTCTGGTGGTGCAGGGATGTACTGATGCTCAGTGAGGGGTGGATATCTATGATCCGGCTGAGGTGGGTACCTGGGGACTGGGTGAGAGGAATAGTGTGTGTTGTACTGTGGATCAACAGCTGGCTGAGAATGCTCGCTCTCTGGTTGCCGGACTGGAGTGTCAACAACATGCGAGTAATGCTCTGCTCCGTTATTTGCTGAGTGGCTCTGAGAGTAGTGCACTACCGGGGGAGGCTGTACCGCTGCCACCTCGTTGTTCTGTAAATAGAGTGTTCGACAGTAATATGTGTCACTGAAATCCAAACTGTTCTTTCAATGGTGCACCATTTAAGGTCTACATTTAAATGCCGTTTTAATTTCCTTGCTTGAGTATTAGCTGAAGTTTACTTCACTTGTTAATCTACTTACTGAATCTCTGTAAAGAGAGGTATAACCTCCAAGCTGAAAGAAAGCAGAAATTTATATTCAAAAGTGTGAAAGAAATGTTTCTTTGTGTATATATATTTATCGGCATTTTGTTATTCTTAAAGGAAAAGAACCATACCATGACTTGTCTGACACCATCACGGACTCTGAGATAGAGGTCGCTTTTGTCCAACGTGTAAATGAGAGCACCCTCTGGTTGTCTCTGTGCTGTTGCGAGCATTAAGTCAAATGTTCTCAGTATTATCACCTAGAAAAATATTTTTGTTATTGGAAGCTTTTATCCAAAGCAGTTCAGTTGTAGGTATTATATAGAGATAAGAGCTGGATACTGAATTGAGACTTTCTTTAGTAGTAAATCAAAAGAGATCTAATAAAAATCTTATATTGCAGTATCAGGTGAAACTGAGAATTACTGAAAACTCCAGGCATTTTACTTACTCCAGCGTTCTGGCCAGGCAACCCAGGAGAACCAGGAGGACCAGGAGGGCCAGGAATACTGACTGCTGAATAAAAAAAAAATCTTAAAAAAAAAATCAATCTAATACAGAAAGAAAAAAATACAACAGACCAGCTTTGAACAAGAACAACATTTTTGTATTGACGATATTAGAATGCTTTCTTTTTAGACTTACAAGGTCTGTGAGCACCAGGTAATGAGGGTAAACCAGGTGGCCCAGGAGGTCCAGGTGGTCCTGGGAGTCCTGGATGGCTATTACCAGGATATCCTGGTGGACCCTGTGGACCAGGAGGCCCTTGAATAGAGTCTCCTTTAGGACCCTTCAAGGAAAAGGACAGGTAAAAGATTCATTAGGTTTTGTCCCTATAGAATCCAGAAAATAACCAACAAATATGCATTTTAGTGCCTTCTTTTTTAAGATTCTTTAATAAAAGATTGCTAATGAGCTGAATCACAGGTGATGGGTAGGTTGCCTAAAATCTCAGACCTAAATGTATGTATATCAAGAGTTGTAGCACAAACTTGTTGAAGACACAAAATAATGCTTGCTAAGCACCTGGAATTAATGTTCAATGAACTAGAGCTGTGCTTGGAGCCTACTGAATGCACCTGCATGAAATGGTTTGCAAAGCTAGTATTAAATTAACCAGGAAAAAAGATAAATAGAAACAGTAACAAAGATAATCTGTAGTAAACAAAGTATGCCAAATAAAAACAAAATTTATATTCATAGCTGGTATGCCAATAACTACTAACTAATTTTAATGAAGAATAGGCTTATATTTCATTGATTTAGTATTATGGTCAAATGTGGCTTTTAAAACATGTCACAAATATCCTACTGGATGTATTTACTTTTCTTCTTGCTAATTGATCTATAAATCCTATATATGATCTATGTGCTTTGACGAAGTTTGCTAAATTTTCGTAAAAAAAAAAAAAAAAAGAAAATATATATAAACAACCGTTATTAAAACCTTTTCCAGATTTTTTCCTAATTCACATAGATCCTACATTGGTCTTGCATCATACATTTTATTTCTGAAAATATTAATAAGAGCTACAAGATTATCCACCCCTGGCACAACATTTTAAAAAAATTATATCATTAAAATTAATGTTTGATTGACTGTTTTATCATGATAGTCAAATTGATTTCTTCGGTTATGCAATCTGTTATATATCTATCTCCTATGAATACAGGAGTGAGAATAAATATAATTCACATGAAAGAAAATGACAACCAAGATGCTTTCAAAAATACTAAAATGAAACATTTTTACCTGAAATAACACTTAATAGATCCATTTGTTATAAAAAAAAATGTGCCCAGACACAATTTGTGCAATTTCCCAAGTTGGGCAAAGCGTTCTAAACTGGGCATTTTGGAGAATCTGCCACACTTCTCCTAGAGGCTGTCTCACTTGCATCTGTATTTGAATGCAAAACCCAGTCACCTTCATTATAGTATGTATTTTTGTTTGGTGTTTTTTTTGTCTGAAACCTGGTCTGTTACATAATACTTTTCTTTGCCTAGATAAAAACATTTCTCTGTAACAAATTCAATTTCTCATGCTGGAAAGGTAAAGTTTGGAATGTTTTTGTACTTAAACAATACAAAAGACATAAACAAGAATAAACAAGAACAAATATTGTACTGTACAAATAGGGTACACAAGGTTACACGACCTGTCTTTGCGAAAAATTGCACAAGCCATATGTCAGGCTGCAGTGTCTGGTATAAATCAGGTAGTGCACAGTTTATAGCATCTGTTAGTGTTAAATTGAGTGTTGAAATGGGTAAAACAAGTGACCTGAGTGCCTTTGAACATGGCATGAAAGTAGGTGGTAAAAGAAAGAAAAAAAACAAAGAAAGAAAATAATTGCATTTCAAGTCAGATGCATCTGATGTATATTATTATTAAGTATATTTAACATTTAATATTAATCTAGGGTTACAATAAATAATAAAAAAAAGCTTGAAATCAATACTCAATTTCACAAAAATTTGTACACCCCTCACATATAATCATCATGTTCATGTTTTTGTCTGCTTGACAGGACCATATCAATTTGTGTATCGTGTATTAGAGCAGTTAGAATTTGGTGCATTGAGTACAATTTTCTCAAAATGACCACTGGATGTTCAACATGGCACCTCATGGCAAAGAACACTGAGGATTAGAATTGTTGCCCTACACAAAGATGGCTGAGGCTATAAGATCAGTAACACCCTGAAACTGATTTACAGTACAGTGGCCAAAGTCATAAAGAGGTTTTCCAAGACGCATTCCACTTGGAACAAACCTTGCAAGGGTCCATAAAAGATGGGTGCAGATGCAGAAGCCGCTTCAAAAAACAGACGCATGAGTGCTGCAGCATTGCTTTAGAGGTTGCAGAAGCGGAAGGTCCACTTGTCGGTGCTCAGACCATACGCAGCACACTGCAACAAGTCGGTTTGCATGGCAAAGGAAGCCCCTTCTGAAGCTGGCTTACTAGAAAGCCTGCAAACAGTTTGCTGAAGACAACCTGTTCAAGAGCATGAATTACTGGAGCCATGTCCTGTGGTCTGATGAGATTAAGATCAAATTGTTTGGCTCAGATGGTGTTCAGCATGTGTGGCGACGCCCTGGTGAGGAGTCAAGTCAAGTCAAGTTTATTTCTATTTTCACAATAGACATTGTCTCAAAGCAGTTTAACAGAATTTAGGAATCAAGGTGAATGATGTGTATTTATCACTGATGAGCAAGCTTGTGGTGACTGTGGCAAGGATGAGGTACTCCCTTAGATGTTATGAGGAAGAAACCTTGATAGGAACCAGACCAAAAAAAATTCTGTCCTGCCTACAGTCAAGCATGGTGGTGGTAGCATCATAGTCTGGGGCTGCATGAGTTCTGCTGGTACTGGAGAGCTGCGGTTCATTGAGGGAAACATCGATTCCAACATGCACTGTGACATTCTGAAGCAGGGCATGATGCCCTCCCTTCAGAAACTGGTCTGAATGGCAGTTTTCCAACATAATCAAAAACACCACAAGGAAGGTGAAGCTGAAGATAATGGAGTGGCCAAGAATGTCTCCAGACCTGAACCCTATTGAGCACCTTCGGGGCATCCTCAAGCGGAAGGTGGAGAAGCGCCATGTGTCTAAAATTCGGCAGATCTGTGATGTCATTATGGAGAAGTGGAAGAAGATCCCAGCAGCAATCTGTACAGCTTTGGTGAATTCCATGCCCAAGAGGACTAAGGCAGTGCTAGAGTTATTTTCAGAGGACAGTAAATCTATAAATCTTTAAAACAGCTGTCACCTTGAAATCCTGTAGATGAAAACTGACTGAAGCTGTGTGCAAGTATACAGTTCCATAAACAGGCAAATTACAGTTAAAAAACACAAGTACACACATCCTTCACTCAAGCAGAAGTACAGATACTCATGTTTCAAAAGTCTCTGGTAAAAGTTGAAATACTAACTATACTTTTCCACTCAAGTTAAAGTAAATAGGTTTAAGTTGTGACATGTACTTGAGTAAATAGTCTATATTATTATTACTATTTGTTTTTGTGTCACGCTGTTAACTGGACCTTATATCAAATTAATATATAATACAAACACCTGATGAATGTATCCAGGCTGAACAACCATCATAAAGAACACAAGCAAAGAAAATATGATGATCAGGTGATCAGGAATGTCTCTGCTTCACTCGTTTACATCGCTGACTCCCTCCGACTCATTCATATTAGCTTTATACTTTTTGTTGCCTTCTCCCTTTCTCGTTGTTAGCTTTGTAGGCTAGCCTACGTCTGTGGTGCGTGATAGCCAGGAAATTATGGCACACCAATGGTAGGTTGAAAAAGCCACGCAATGACAAGAAATAGATTGATGGGCTGAAAACAGCATGCAAAACCTTAAACATTTTTACAGTTGAAGCACACTTAAATTACATTCAAATTTTCAATACACTCAGGTGCACAGTAAGTCACAGTAATTTTATGTTTCCCAAACCCTTCCCACAAGGTCTTACAGGAGGTCCTGGTGGTCCCTGCACGCCTCCGTAGTGAGGACCATAGTGCCCACCCGGCTCGCCCTTTTCTCCTTTCGTTCCAGGCTCTCCACTATCACCCTTCAGCTCTCTCTGCGATCATGGACAACACAAACACCCATGTCTCAGCACACAACAGCTCCACTGTGATATAGATCTATTCTGTATATATTCTCCATTAAAAAGTAACTGACCTTTAGAGTGTAAAGGTCCAAGTTGCCTAGACAAGAAAAATAAATAACAATGTGTAAACAATTGTAAATGTAAATAACATGTAATGTTAATAGTGTTATGTAATTAAAAAACTTCAATCCAAAGTAAAGTTCTGTCCATCTTAGGAGTTACATATCAAAACAATGGTTATGTGATAGATACCTGAAACCCCGGGGATACCAGGGAGTCCAGGGTCTCCCTTATCTCCTTTCACACCTAGGGGGAAAAAAGATGAATAACATAAAAAAAGTCACTACATCAAAAATCTAAGTCCAGCTGATGGCTGCAGCCTCTTTAACAAGTGTCTGTATTCTTTTTGCATCACTAAGCAACTAAATGTTTTAACAATGGCCCCCTACTTAGAAAACCATTAACCACAAAGGAAATAAGAGGGGGTTAAAATAAAAAGGTCATCGTTGCTGGCATTGGCGTCCTTGTAATTTAGCACAAAAAAATTGTGCTAATGTGCACAACAGCTCACCTTGATGAACTCTTCCAGTGTCTTCATGTCTCTAAAATTAAACACAAAGGGATAGGAGGCCTTATTGCACAGCACATGCAGTGAAAATTGAGCTATAATTAATTTGTTCAGCAATGCAATCTCCTAAGCAACATTTATGCATGAATTATGAACAGCTTATCTGATACAAAAAAAAAAAAAACATACACCAAATATATCCACAGGGTATTGTGGGGGTCCTGGGGGTCCTGGAGGTCCTGGAGGCCCTGGAGGACCCTTAAAAAGTAAATAAAAACAATTAGAAATGCAGTAAAATTTTTAAGGCAGAAAAGATTTTATACGCATTTTATGCATTTTGTCCTTACCGGGTAACTATATCCTGAGCCAGTGGCTGGCTCTCCTTTTTCTCCTTTACCTCCAATAATACCTGGCCGGCCCTGTAGTGACATGAAAACGCCAATTTAGTTCAAACGTACACAATTGGTTGTACTGTTTAATAGGTAGTTAATAATAATGTTTTAATGTTCAGCTTTATAATGGAAGACTTACAGGCCTGCCTGGCATTCCGATCTCACCCTTCATGCCAGCAGGACCATATGGTCCCTGGGCGAGTACACAACCAGAGAGAATTGTTACTTACAATAACCACATTGTCATTTCTTACAAGTGGAGAAAATTAAAATAGTAGATAAAAAACTATAATATACTCACAGGAGGCCCAACTGGTCCAGGAGAGCCCATCTCACCCTAGTAAAAATAACAACAATGAAAGCATAAGAAAATAAATCTGTGAATGTCATAATCTGCTGTAAAGGGTATACAAGCCCTCACCTTTGGACCAACCACTGAACCAAGAAACAGTGGGCTTCCATCAGGCCCAATAACAACACCAGGCTCTCCTTTCTCGCCCTACAAACAGAAGTCAAGTATCAGAACTGGGCAACCAAGATTTACTCTTTTCTTTTAGTTATTTCAAATTCATTTTAGATTTAACTGGAAAAAATCCAATTACGGTAAAACTATGTGACTGACCTTCATCCCATATCCTGGAGCACCTACATCTCCTCTGTCACCCTTCGGTCCTATTGGGCCCTTTTTTAAAATAAAGACAATCATTAGGTAGAATCTAAAAATTCACATGAAGATCTACACAACTTTGTCAATAAACATCTTAAATATCACCTATATATATATATATATATATATATATATATATATATATATATATATATATCATATATTCAATGGGAAACTATTTTTGGCTCTCAGTGCAAATTATAGGTCTTCTGGCTAATCATCTTTATCCTATAATCAAATATTTCAGGATGCTATAGCTCACTAAATTGTTTGATTAATATAGCACTAGATGAGTATATTCATGCAAATAAACACATAAAGGAGACTCTGGAGCAATGTTTAAGACAACTATAATTAAAACCAAGTTTTTAATTCAATATTTTTTGGGGTAGAATGGTTTTCATCCCTTAAACATATCTTTAGAGACTTGTAAACAGGTGCATCATGGTGGCCCCGCACACTTTATATTGGTTTTTATCAGTCCACCATAAAAAAGAAACGCACTCTCCATCCATTTCTTACCACTATTCCAGTCACAGTTGTGATTTAAGTACCTGCTCCCATTCAACCTTTATATGCCTGTATACCTCTTTCATTGTCATTGATTCACTTCTGACTGAGATTAACTTTCTCCCTAACCTAGGAGTTACTGTTTCACTGACTAAACCCATGACTGGTGCACTATGTGCTCTTACTCAACATTCATTCAATTATAAGTTCCGGTGACATATCTGATATTAAACTGAATCATGATTTTAATGTTATATATATTTGTTTGGGAAAGCACAACTGACAGCAACTGCTTGCTAGTGTGAACATATGATTAATCTCAAAACATTAGTACAATGTCGAGAAAGCAACTTCGAGAAGGAAAACATGCCTTGGCTCATGGATAACACTTTCATAATTAGGAAAGTTGTGTAACTTACTTAGCAAATAAGCTATGAACATGTACTTACTGGAAATCCTGCTTGACCAGGGATGCCAGACTGAAAAGATGGTAATTCTTATTAACATATACATACATGCAAAAAGATACTGTGATAATCATAATGTATGCTATGCCACAACAACAAACAAACATCCCAACAAAAAGTCCATTAATATCATAATCAGGGAAGAAAGGACATGTTTGGCTTTTTTTGTAAAGCACGGTTTGGTCAAGGTTAACACACAAAGTTTCAACATTCATTCCTTAAATATTACAATTTCACTTTTTGTGTTTGTTAATGTCTGGTATATCTGTAGAACCTAGTTTCGAAATGCCCCAGAAGAAAGTGTGTTTGAGCAGCAATACAAATCAAAACATTGTGGTAAATTAGTAGGTGCTCAGTAAAATAATAAATAAATAAGATGGTATTTTAAAATTACTGGTTTTACCCTGGACAACACTCAGCTGCTATAAAAGTCCAACTATGATGCAATTGCTGAAAATTGCTAAGAGCAGCACGATAAGAAAAATAAGTCCTATGCTTATTTACTTGAACAATATTTGTCAATACAGCAATCAATCCTTCTTCTATGTTGTAAATGATTAAATATAGTTATTGTAGTGGGGCAAAATAAGTTTCAAATAAGTTAAAAAGCTCTTACCGTGCGTCTATCAGCCCCAAGTTCATGCTGAGGAAAGGAGGAAAAAGTAAATATTTACTTTCTCAAATAGGTGCACTGTAATGTGAAAATATTTTATTTATATACTGTTCTTACACCATCTAATGACCGATAGAGCATTTCTCCTGGAGGTCCAGGGGGTCCTGGTAGACCGATCCCATCACGACCTGGTTCACCCTATAATGGAAAACAAACCAAACCGTTAACACCTGAGTCGCCATCAGGATATAAATAATGGTTGTTGAAGTATCTTTGAGGAAATACTCACTCTATCGCCTTTAAATCCACGTTCTCCCTGGGGTCCCTATGGAAAAAATCAAATCTACACTCAGTCCCCAGCCATGATTGCTCATGACAAGATTCACATGTCCTAATGATGTATGACTCACCAGAACGTATCAATAACAGATTGATCTGATTTATAACAATGAATGTTTTGGCGGAAAACGACAAAAGATTTGATTTCAGTACTACACAAAAATTCTCTGGGTCATCTTCTTTTGGATAATAGCCTGTGCCTATTCAACTCAGTCCTAGATGATTGTGAATGTTCTTAAAAAGATTAATAAAAAAAGAGACTCAATGTTGCAACAGATTGGAACTAAAGACAGTGCAATGCATCATTAGTGCATGTTATATGAAGGGATTGATAAGGGCTGACATATTGAAAATCTTATATCATTGGCTTAAATCTACAAGTTAACAAGTTCAAGAATTAGGGGACTGTTGAATTACTTTACTCCAAGGTATATTAATGTGCTTATAAACAATTTAAAACAGAGTGCCAAAACTCTTTCCTATGAAGGACCAAAATTTAAACTTGGTTGAGGGCTGAGGCTGATGGATGGATGGATGGATGGATGGATAGATAGATAGATAGATAGATAGATAGATAGATAGATAGATAGATAGATAGATAGATAGATAGATAGATAGATAGATAGATAGATAGATAGATAGATAGATAGATAGATAGATAGATAGATGCGTGTTGCTCTTCAATTTACACTTGGTCAAGTTCAATAAACTAAAAGTCAGCTTGAATAAAATAAATAAATAATTTATATTAAACATTAAATTGAAATAAATTGCCTTTAAAAAATATATATATATAAAAAAGGTCACCACTGGCCAGCTTTAGCCTGCAGGTTCTAGTTTGGGTATTTCTAATCTAAAACAAGGTAATTGTTGAAATGTGAAGTTTGCAAGTTACAAGTAACATAAGCAGCCACAGTTTTTCTTTGTACCAGGTGTTACACAATACTTAATCCAACTATAACTGAATAAAACACATATCATTTTTCAATAAAAAATAATACACATTTTATTGTAGGCTGTTGCAAAAAGAAATTAATACTGTGTTTCCATCTGACTACTTCTTGGGACTACTTCTTCCTGTATGTCATCGTCTATACTGATATAAACAACACAAATTATATAATTTGTACTATTTGTAATTAGATTCTTTTGATCAGCACACCCCTACCTGTGGGCCAGGAAAGCCATCAAGTCCAGGATGGCCAGGGATTCCTGTTTGTCCATCAGAGCCTCTCTCCCCTTTTTGCCCAGGTATACCAGGCTGACCCTAGAGAACACCAAATACATACCATTTACTTACACAAAGTATCATTTAACACAGAAATATTCCACAATAAATACAAGCAAAAGTAGAACTTACAGGCAGACCAGGTGGACCCTGAAAAAGAATTACAGCAATAACAAATCCATTAATTCAAAACGCTCTGCAAATAAAATAAACAATAATAACATGTTAACCAGTAGACTAGTGGATCACCAACCCGTATGCCTTCTGGTCCTCTGACTCCAGGCACGCCGCCAGAAAAGATTTCACCTGAACCCTCCATGTCGTCCTGAACATAGAAGGAAATATATATAGTTCTTTTAAAAACCAACACTGCACAAATATGGCCAAAACACACAGTATCATGGTCACAAAGAGAAATTAGATACCACACACACACACAGACACAATAGATATATTAAAAAAATAATTAAATAAATTAATTACTGTTAAATGCCATTTTTTAATTTTTTTTTATAAAAGGGTTACAGATGTATATCTTAAAATAGTTAACATCTTAAAATTAGAACATTTAATGATGCATTTTAATGCAGATTGGAAAATCTCTTATTAAACACACAAAAAAATCCTGTATTAATCTACATTTGTATAATTGTATGTGTATTTTCCTAATTGCCTGCATACTTTTTCTCAACTTTATATGTATTTACTATTGGTTGCTATTTTTATTGCTTAATTTACATGAAAGCGCTGTTTTGTGTAAAGTAATGTTTGTACAATTTTGATATATAACATCTTAATTAAGATATAAAAAAATATTCATAGCTATCTTAATATACATTTTAATGCAATATTACTATTGTACTCACAAATCCAACAGGGTAGCTTCGCCCTGGCGGTCCAGGTGGTCCAACGGGTCCCATTGGTCCAGGTAGGCCAGCAAGGCCAGTCTGTCCAGGTGCCCCTGCATGACCAGGTGGCCCTTGTGCACCCTATGGAAATGCAGGAAATTAATGTATAATAAATGAAAATAGAGGAATATTATTAGGGCAAAAGTATGAGACATCTCATAGTAACAAGCCTTATACCACTTTTACTTACAGGATCACTAGCCTTTGACCCAAGAGTTTAAGTTATAGTGGCCAGGATACTTTTGGCTAACTAGCTGTGACAATGGGGCTTCTATCATTTTAATTTATTCAAATAAAATGTATTTACATTTGACATTTTCATGCTAATTAATGTCATGCTGTTTCACCTTTTCACTAACCAGAAAAAGTGGATGGAAATGTCCATATTTTAATAAAGGACAACATTATATAAGATACAGAACTACCAAAATAACCTAATACTAACCAGAAATATAAAAAAAATTCTGTGCTCTGGATAACTTATATTGGCATGAAAATTTGATGACTTGTGATGCAGCAATCATTGTTTGTATAACACACATGAAATTGTTGGTCAAGAACCAGTTTAAATATTAAGGTCTGATTTAGTTATTTAATTTTTGCCTGATCACTGACATGTGTTTAAAGGTCACCTGCTTTCGACCCATGACTAGAAGACTCAAAGATCAACAAGGAAATAAAGAAAAATATTTATTCAGGCTAAAGCTACAGTATAGGTGCAAATAAAGATGAGAAAGTTTGTCATGTAAATTCACAAAACTATTTCAATTTGATAAAAAAAAAGCATACTGTATGCTCTGAATAACACTTTGGGAAAGATTTTAAGATTTGGGAATGCACCACTGCTCATAAAATGCATTAGTTTCCCAGGGAATTTCACAAGTTTGCATCAGCTTTTGCAGGTGTATACATACGTGTGGGTAAGTACGAGTGTGGGTTGTGTATGTGCGTAGTGTATGTGAATGTTGTGTATGTGCCCGTCTTCTAACCTTTTCTCCCACTGCTCCAGGTAAGCCAAGCGCGCCGGTATCACCCTGCAGAGCATGACGTGAGTGTGTTTAATATCACAGGCGTAAGTGACATTTCAGTGGTCCTTACAAAAGCAGAATTAAGGCTGCCATGCATTTATAAATCCTTCAAGGGATTATAATCATCATGTTTAATTTTAACATGCTAATTTTTTCTTATTCATGAACACTAATGATGAAGGCCCACAACTTAAAAAAAACTAGTAGGAGGCTAGGGATTAAAGTGGGAGCTTATGCTCTCCTACCTTCTCTCCTTTAGGGCCAGGCAGGCCGGGTTTTCCGTCAGTACCCGGGAGACCTGGAAGTCCCTGTAAATTAAAATAGTTGGGTATTTTAAAGAACAATTGCTGTGTTTCTGAAAATGTGGGGTCAAAGCAAAATTTTCCCAAAGACTTCAGGTATAATTTGTAGATAAAATGTAGACTTGGTAAAATCCTGGAATGGCATAGTACAATGAATTACAGATTTCTAAAAGCTGTACCGGTTGTCCTGGAATGCCATCCTTTCCAGATGGACCAACAGGTCCAGGAACACCAGGACTAGTAGAATGTGAAATATTATTTAGTGCGGGTCCTGGGGGTCCAGGAGGGCCAGGAGGACCAGGCAAACCAGGCAATCCCTAATTAACAAAGATGAAGAAAGAAAATCTGAATTATACTTTAGGTAAAATATGCCGGAAGGATATCAACAAATAAAACTTTTGTTAATACTAATAATAATTACATCTGTGAAAACTGACACATTCTTCATTCAGTATATCTAACAATAAACTCAGTTATTATTGACTCATTCATGGCTTGATGTTCTTTATTACATTTAAAATTAAAGAATTACATTTTATTTTTATGTAATGCTGTTTCAAGACAGAATTAAATCTAATTCACGGACAGACAGAAACTGCAAAATTAGATACCCTGCCTGTATAACACTTACCCGCAGACCCTCTAGATCACCAAAGCCAGAGCCCTCCATGTCCACAAATGTCTGCAGATGAAATAAAGTACATTGAGTAATAACATCGATTTGAACAGAAATGTAGACAAATTTGACACTGTTCACTGAATACTCACAGGCCTGTCTGAGCGAGACGGAGGTCCTGGAGGTCCTGGAGGTCCCCTGGGACCAGGATGACCTTCACCCCTGTCACCCTGAAAATGAGATATTAAAAGATCATGTACATAACATTTTTTACAATTTTCATCCCGAGCACAAATTCCTATAACAAGCAGGTTAAGTGTTGCTACATCAACCATAAAAGCATTTCGTTATAAAACGATCCACCTGTTAATAAATGCCAATGGATGCTGCGAAATTGCAAACAACCTTAAATTTAAAACGCATGATTGATCATGTAATCATTTTGCTTACTTTTTCTCCTTTAGCTCCAGGATCTCCAGGGACTCCTGGTAAACCAGGTGTTCCTTGTGGTCCCTAAAACATATGAGAGAAACTGAAATTAAATATAATGCATTTACATATATTAATATATTCCATTATTTGAAAAAATAAATCATTAATTAATTACACAATCCCTGTACTACAGATTAGTGAGGTTAAAGTCCCAGTTTAAAGTCTGCCCTGTGGGATATTTATTGTGCGAGTGGGCATTGGCAATTCATCAAATATGAATGTGCTTGCAGTTTAACAAAGGAATACCTTTCTAAACTATAAAAAATGCAACATAACAAATAGCGAATGTGAGAAATTTACAGTGGTTTTGGCATTATTGAAAATCCCATAATGTTTATGTGTGTGTTTTTGTTTAAATGGGGGTGAATGTCTGAATACTGTGGACATTTGAAAACGTTATAATGCTGGAATATCCATGCATGACTGCCTTTTTAATCTCACTCCTGGCCCATTTGAAAAATTTCTGACCAATCTTAGCCCCTTTCCTGCAGAAATTCTAACCACTTCATCCCACAGCTGCTTTTGCTTGTGCAGTCGAAAAGGAAATATTACATGGAAGTCATTCAAAAACAGAAATGCACTTGACCCCAGTCCGCACTGTAAAAGTGTTCTATTACTCAGGAGAACTTACAGCTTTTCCATCTTCACCAGGGTCACCCTATGAGAGAACAGAAAGAAGGATATTTATAGGGAGCATTTGTACAGTCACAGAGCTGAGGCATCTGGGGGACCCCATGTATTCTGCTGCACATTTCAAGGACAGAATACAATAGCTGTTTGTGTCATTAATTGCATTCTCTGGACAAGACAAAATAGGGTTTTGACATAACAGCAGTCCGTATGACATTAACAAATGAACAGGACATATTATACATGGACATATTTATACAAATAGGATGACCGGTCCCATTTGAAGTCAATAGTGTCATAAATAAAGGGATTCAAGGTTGTAGTTTTAGAACCTGGTGTTGTTCAGCTGCAGTCCTTATACAGCACTTTAGCACATTTTTCCAGCCTAACAGCTGTGCACTTTTTCATTACGATTACATTAGACAGTGTAAGTAATACGTATAAGTAATAAGCAGCTGATGAGCCTAATTTGATTTATTAAAGCAAGATAAATGCTAAACTAAATAAATGCGCTGGGGACATCCCCTTCTCCTCATACCACAATCTGAAAATTGAATTAATTTCAATTTACTCACTCCATTAATTCTAATTAAGTGGGAGATGCACTGGTCATTAGCTTAAATTATTATTAAATGGAGATTACAGTCTGCAAAAGTTCTAATTGCAGTGGATTCAAAACCAGAAGCATATAATGATCCAAATTGAGTTTGTAAATGTTGATTTGGAATGCTAGTATGAACCTTCAGACGTTTTTTTTATACAACCTAGATACATCTAATATATTTCCATAACCCCCTGCCCTTAAACAATACAGTAAATAAATCACTGTATATGTGTGCTGACTGGGGAAAACACATCACATGCTCTACTATACATCATTCTTAAAACTACAAGCTTTCCTGAACTATGATATGTAGCTCAACCAAAAATAAATCGAATCATGCTCAGAAGTAAAAAGCTTAATTTTTCATTTAAAGAAAGAGATTTGATTAAGATTACGCCTATTTCGCTATGGCACATTGTTGGAAATAAAGTGTGACGTTCACTGTGTGAGGAAATCACAATTGCAAGGTTTTAAACACCCATTAGCAAACTGTTGTTTCTGTGCTTCTTTATATAGACTTATACTCCATATAGACGTTATGTATATAACTGTCTCATGGTTCTCTGCTAATCCATGGAAAACATATAGAGTTTGCTCACAGCTTCTCCTTCAGGCCCGGCAGGTCCTGGTGGACCTGAAGGTCCTGGAGGCCCCCTTGGTCCTGCTATACGCTGCACTACTGAGCCGTCTCCCCTCTCCACTACATCAGCACTGGACCCAGGGGGACCAGGAAGACCTGGAGGACCAGGAGGTCCTTGGTCACCCTTTGTTCCAGGATATCCAAATCCAGCAGCTCCCTGAGGAAATGAGAAAATTAGAGAACTTGCAAATAAAAAAATAGCTAATAACTTCTATATATGGTGGAAGTCGCAGTTTGTAGTATGTTGAGCCATCTGCTGGCTGCGAGAGATACTTTGCATATGCAATCCTTATCCTTACTGTTGAATTTACATTTGCCATGTGAGACCATTGCTGGAAACACGAGGCAGAGCTGATACAGTCTTTTCTAGATGGGAGTAGGGTCTAAATGATTCAATGCTATGCGATATGTAATTAATAAATAATTACAGTTATAGCTTTATATATAGCTTTACTAATATATACACAAGATATCAAGCTAGTTTGTATTATCAATGCAGTAATATTTACAGTGGGCATTGGAATTGTTATAACATACCTTTATTCCTTTCTCTCCTGGGCTTCCCTAAAAAAAAGTAAAAGTACACATAAAAGACAAAAGTTGATTTAGATATTCTGGTTATCACATATTTTACACATATTTCATTTACTTCAAATATTTATAAACCCTGTTCAAAGTGTTAAAAATATACATTTGTACTCTGTTTAGCATACTTTTTCTCCTTTGGCACCGCCTCCAGATCCGATGATGGACCCTCCATCTCCCTTAGGCCCCGCAGGTCCACGGTCTCCTTTGACCCCTTTGTCTCCTTTCTCGCCCTTTTCTCCCCGAGCTACTGGGCCTACTAGCATGATAGGACATAATGTGCCGTCAGTGCGACTTAAAAAACTTGCATCTTAAAAAATGTATGATCTTAACCAAACACAAGCTTCCCCATTCAGCCCTGACGTCAACATATTTCTTAAGGAATACATCATAATTTCCATTTATGGCTAAAACATAAAAAGGAAATAAAAAAAGCATTATATTAAAATTGTGCTGAAGTATTCCTTTAAGAAATATTCCCACATTTCAGCAAGCTGCAGCATCAGCACTCCTGTACAGCCATATGAAATACTGTAGCAATGCAACATTTCATGCAACACGCAAAAAAGTCACTGGTGGTACCCGCTCTGGCACTGATGCATCCGGCACTTCTGAAGCTTTAAGCTTTACCTCTGCACTTCATGCATATCATACGGGGAAAGACTGTTGGAGCAGCAGCAGCAGCAGTTGTGCTACGTTCATGCTCTGCGACCCACCTTGGGAGCTGGACGCCCCAGGCCTGAGCTCCACAGAGTTGCCTCTCTCAACACCTGAGCCAGAAACAACTCGGCCCCCGCTACTCACAGTATGTAAATGCCGAGAGGTTTCGGTCAAACCTACTACTCTCCCAGAGCTTGAAATTCGCCCAGAATCAGCAGTTTGGTCTGAGGTTCGCCTGCTTTCTTGGATCGAAACCGAAGTCCGTAAGCCATCAGCCGAGATAGATGTATGCCCGGAAACATCACGTATATCAGATGTTGATTCAGAATTGTCATACGAGCCAAATGTTCGCCGTGAACTGTCATAAGCACCAAAAGAATCTTCATGTATACCAGATGATTTTCCAGAATTTGCGTGTGAGCCAGACGTTCGACGAGAATCACCGTATGAGCCAGAAATACGTCCATAGCCATCAACCGAGCCTGATGTTCATTAAAAACGATTAACTAAACCCATTGTGGAAGAAACAACTCGCAATGTAGGCACTTCAGATATTCTGAAATCATCCAGCATCGTACTCACTTTAGGACTACTAAACTATATGTAATTTATAAATATACCAATACACTGTATGTTTCATAACTATAACCTTAGTGGTGTTATGTGACAGTAATTTAACAGGGTAACTATTAGTCACACTGTAGCTGTGAAAAAATATCATGCCCACTAGAGGGCGCAACATACAGCAAGATGCACTCCACAAAAACGTTTCAAATTTGACAAGTCATATCTAAGCATTTAATAAATAAAAGCCATCCAAGACTATTGCTATCTTTGTGCCCAGATCTAATTACAAATATTATATAATTTGATACAGTTAATAACACAAACTACACAACATAAACTAACGGCATAAAAAAGGTTAACTTTTTACATTTTTCTTAGGCCAAGGTTTAGGTCATAAACACACTCACCTTTGAGCACATCCTTGTTCACTGTTACGACAGGAGATGTTATTACTGGTGGCTGTTGTAAAGGAATGGAAGGCTGACTTGTGGTCTACATAGGAATATACAAAATGAAAAATTAACTCTAGTCATAAACTACATACGACTGTATAACATCACACAAAGTCAAAGTAAAATTTTTGACCAGATACTGTTATTTTTGTTATACAATATTATACCATATAACTGTGCAGTATCTCTAATACTGTTTGGAAGCATTACTTGATGGTTACTGCATGCTACTGCATGTTTTGGTAATTCAGATGTATAACTGTTTATAATGTCATGGAATAAATGTTAAAAAAATTTAAATAAACTATAGGACTTGAAACTATTCCTCGAGTAACTCGAGTAATTCGAATACAAAAATGCATTGAGGCAAATTATTTGCCTCAATGCTTAGGTCAGTCCATTTAATTTCACACAGACCACTGTGTTTTCCCACGGACTATTATTACTGATGCACCACCCACTAAACTCTGGAGAGCTCTGGACAGGGAAACACAAAAAAAATGTTTGCATGTTATCAAACTGTTTGCAAGAAAATAACGTCACAATTGCAAGAAATAAAGTCGAATTAGGTCAACTTTTTTTTTAATGTGGTGGAAACTGGCTTCCATACAACCCAGAAGATGCTGCAGAAAAAAAAAGGAAGGAACGGGGGGAAAACAGTGAGGGGTGAAGAGAAGATTTAGACCAAAGAACACATCAAAAAGTTTGGGATCATTTTAAAAACACATTACACTTTACACATTACTTATTACAGAGAGCACTGGCACTAGAGACTCCTTCCATAAATGTGGATCAATGATAATATATTCTTCTTTGTTATAAAAATATTTATATTTTTATAATTCGTTAAATATTAGCTATAGTTCGGGCTGATTTTTGTACCTTTATGTACCTAAACCAAGACTGGTAACAGGCAAAGGATTAAATATGAAGCTTTTGATTATTATGCACAATTTCTTGTTTTCTAAAGCATCCTTCTATGCATTTTTCCCCCTGAATATTCACTGCCTTACTCATAGCACAACAGCACAACCTTATTTTAATTCTGACACTCTCCCAGCTGAAATGAGAGTTCAAACAGCTGAAATGAGATTTAGCTCCTGATGGAACACAGAAAAGGACAAGAGTGGCTTTTATGGGATACTGACAGTGTGTATTTTAGCCTGAAGTGAGTGATCAGGATGGTAAAAGAGGCCTAGGGCCTCACACCTCTATCTACCAGAAGATAGAAGGAAAGAGGAAAAGAAGCTGCTGTACATCTGCCATCACAGCTACTGCTCTATGTGTGGGAGAGTCCTCCTTACTGCTACAAGGCAGAGATGACATATGACACAACTCCGCTTCTAAATCGTTAACTCGCGCTCAGCACATGACAGTAGGGGAGGATATGAATTGCAAAGCCTGCTTCAGGGTGGAAATATGACTCTCCTATTGTTGGTACACATTCTTCTCATTGCTCCACAGACTGAATTTTGTTCATCCTAGAAAGCTCAGTGAAATTGTTAAAAGGGCAGGATTTCCATTCCATGCATCTATTCACTCCGTGAGGGAGCAGTGGGGTCACTGACATTTCATTTCATGCCAATTGAAACCCAGCAGAACCCCTGACCCCTTTTGACCTGCATGCCAAATAACCATAACCATTTGCAATTCTGCAAATCATATTTCAAGCTCAAAGCACTAACTTAATTAGAACAAATTTGTGCTTGCACAGGAGTCACAAGACTAAATCTTTTATTAGCAAAAAAAAAAAAAAAAGAAAAAGATCTGAATAGATAAATCAGTTTGTAGATAAAAGACTCATGCTTATGTAGCTACAAGAGTTCGTGTGCTTTGGGAGTTTTTACCCCAGAAATGCTTCATAACACAAAGCCATCATACATCTTAATCCACTGTGAAACAAGCAGGGAAAATGCCCCAGAGGAACAGACCATCAATCAGGAACAAATTCCACTGAACACAATGGAAAATTTGCTTTGCGCCACCTCCTCGCCTTTTCTTCAGGAGCTTGTTTAAACCCGTTGCATGCTGTAGGAGGACTGGAAAAGAATGAAGCCGCTCACTGTGTTTCCTAACAGGTGTTCAGGACATTTTATGCTGATTTTTATAGTCCTAATAAATAGTTGCCAATGAAAGGCAAAGTCTTTGTGATGCAGCACAAGTTTCAAAACAAGAGTTTGATACCTCAAGACCTAGTTAATTCAGGAGCATGGAAGCCAAAACATCCCCCTCCAGCAATATGTTCCTTTACTTTACACTAATGGAAAAAACAGAGTATTAGGTAAAAACACAATCCCAGGCAGAGGGAAAAGACCTGCACTTTCAGTCCAGTGGAGCCACCTGGTTTTTCCCTCATCTGTAATTGTATCCAGCATGCTCAGGCAGAAGCATTGACTATCAGACTAAAGGTTAATTTTTAACCCTAATATGGCCCAATGAATGTGAAACAGGAAGGCACTGGATGTTTTTTAACTCTTAGACTTGGTCCCAGATGTCAATGTTTGACTGGGATTCCCTCCAGAAGATAAGAGTTTGTAAAATCACAGTCTGGCCAAAACTTACATGGCATATGCATGAGAACTTGAGGAAACATTACCACATTGCTTTCTGACCAGGTTTTGAGTATGGAACATTACATATCGCGAGAAATGATTGTGAAAGTTTGAGGACACATGGCTCATTGTTACTGAGACAAAGACAGCATAAACAATGGATTAGGGAAAATTCAACAATAAAAAGAAGACAATACCGAGACTGTGTGCTTGTTTTCATAATCACCGCTTCCATAATCGCCCGAGGCCTGAAAGAGAGAAAGAGAGAAATATTTCATTGCTTAACTTCATTTTATCACTATTATCTTATTATCTTGATGTTATCTCAAAAGCCAGAGGTTCTGCACGTTTCTGCAGGCTAATAAATCTTTTTCACTGGTGCTTAAGACTTCACCGTGTGGAAACAGGACTGCAGGCAAACCATTCTCTCTGAAATATGTGAGTGATTTCCATGGTTTACCAGCCACAGGGCTGATATCTATCAGGGCACAAGCGCATTACAATGTAGACCCTGGTTAATATAAACCCCAAAACGTGTATTAAATACTTCAGAACTACATTCCATCTGTAATTCCTTTTTTCCACCACTGCTGGAAGGAGCCAGGCAAAGAGTACAGTAAATAAAAAATCTGTGTTCTTGAATGGCCCCATTTGGGCCCTAAGATAAGTTTAAATCCACACTGACCACAATAATTTCAGAAAAGTCCTGCATCACTTATTAAACCTTTTATTGATTCTCTAATTCCAAATATGAAATGAAGGGTTAATCTTTGCCTGCAACTGTCCCATGTGGTCTCATTCTTTGGGAAAGTATTACCCTAAATGTATGTATTTCTTTCCGCTTCTCCCGTTAGGGGTCACCACAGCGGATCCTCCGCACGTTTTTGATATGGCACATGTTTTACGCTGGATGCCCTTCCTAACGCAAACCTCCCCAATTTATCCGGGCTTGGGACCGGCACTGAAAGTGGCTGGGGATGGTTCCCTGACCGGGAATCGAACCCGGGTCGCAGCGGTGAGAGCGCTGCATCTTAGACCACTAGACCACCAGGGGACCTAAAATATTACCCTAAATATGAAATTGAAAATCATGATTAAAAATGTTCAAGTTAAAAAATGAGACCAGAAAGTTTGGACTGTGTCTGTAATATTTTTAATATAAAGATTAACAGGGCTATGGTTAAAATTTGTGCCACAACTGTCTGTCAACTTTACATATATATATATTCAAATGTATTCTGGAGGCAGAAATTTTGTCAGAACAATTTGCTCAAGATCTGATGCATTGGGCTGCTTTCCCATACACGCATCAAGTCTGGTTGTAGTCTAAAAAATACCCACTGAATTCCACTAAGCATATAATTTAGTCTAGTGTAATGTGTAATCTAAATCAGATCATCCCTTAAAGTAAAAAAGGAAGTGATTATTGGCCTTCTGGCTCTTTGGTACTTACTCCATCAGAATCGTCCTCTTCCTCCTCACAATACCGTTCAGCTGCACGAGGGTCATTGACCACCTTCAGATCTCCAATAATACCCTGAAAGGCAGACATTTACAAATGAGCATCTGTGTGTATTAGTGCAATTTGCAGTCTATATCAGATTCCCCCTGGTTTTCTCTAATTAAACAATTAGCCTGCTGTCACTCAACTAAAATAATAGTCCATGAATAGTATGTGTCCTCTATGACCTTTATTTGAAATGGACACCAAAATATAATGCAAATTCGACTACCATCTACCCCAAAGCATACAATAAGAGCTTTTCCAAATGACATTAACAGAAATTTATCTTCATGAGTAACCAAATTTCTCTCACACTTGATGACCAGGGTTGAGGTCAAAGGTTTATCTTAAGAATGCAGTCAAAAGGGGCTTTATGACACCTTAATGGAGCTTTTGTGGTGCACTGAGACCCTTACAGAAAATTCCACACATCTGCAGTCCTAGTTCAGCTTCGTCAAACCCACCGATATGCCGATTAGCACGCACTTCTAATGAGAACAAAAAGATGTAATCATATCTAGCTTAATGAAGCTTGTAATTATAATGGGTGACTCATTACAAAGACATTACTGAAGTCACTGTAAAAGGCCTCCCTAGACCACATGAAACACAGCGAGATCAGAGGAGTCATGTCGAAGCGCATCCCACCCATCTGCTCATGAATGCCTATTGTGAACCATTAGTCCAGCACTGAAAGTGAAGCATTCCTGCTGGTCTGGGCGCCTCACTATGGTTATGGGCAGACAACAAGACAGTGCTACCATGGATAATAGGTAGGAGGCAGAGAACCATCCAGCCTCGGTGTGGTCCCACTCCCTTGTAAAAGGTCAAGATGACATTTTTAGAGTCACTTCAATATTTTGAAGTCTATGTTAAAGAATAGAAAAGTAGCACTTGGATATACAGTAAAGCTACCCAGTAAATCTATTTAAATATATTTACTTTTTTAGGTTACAGTTCTGTTAGCTCACTGCATGATGTGGTTGATAAAGAGGTTTAAGTGGGATAGCTCTGACCTAAATACTGGATTTGGGTGATTCCATGATTACAGTGTATTTAGTTTGTCATTATAAAAACATTGTCATGAAATTATTTACATTTTTATATTATTCTTTATAAAAAAAATATGTTGTCCAATTTTAATAAAAAAATATATTGCTGCATTTCACTCTCAAAAGAGTAACAGAGGTCATAGAATCAGCAAATGCAAATACATATACAGTAAATCCCTGTTTTACCCAATGGATCGATTTGATAATTAGTTATAGAAACCCATGGTTCCCACCGGCTGATAAGAAACAGTTAGTCAGGCCATGTTCAAAACAACAAAAGGTCATTTGGATGGTGACTCTACATGATCTATGTTCCTTGTTCTGGAGTGAAGTGCTAAATATTTTTATTAGGTTCATAAAAGCATTCTACTATCTTTAAAATGTTTGAAAAATTGCGAAAAAATATATTTCTGCCTAGGATAAGATAATAAAGGAAAAGTTTTTCTAAATTTCCTTCCCCATTTCCATCCAATTTGGACTTCTTCCATTTCCATCCATTTATCTAGCATTCATCTGTTATATGAAAGTTACCAACCAGGGAGGCTGGAGTCTGGCATTTACTTCCTTCATGATATGTGGAGACAGCCACTGCATCTTTTCTAACTGCTGCTCACTCTGCATCACAGTAAAGTTGAACACACTCTGGGGAACGTGCTAACCACCTTGTTCCATATGTATGGACTCTCAAACAGTCTGTGATTGACCGGATCGAAAGTAATAACATCCCTCCCACCCAGAGAGCACAGCCAGTTTGGCTTTCCAGGATTCCCAACCACAGACAGCTTCTGACATTATCAGGACATTTAACTTGTGATTTTCTTATAGTAGAACAAATACTTTCCCCTTGGTCCCCTTTCAATAGACCAAAATAGAGAAATTAAAAGTTACAATAGCAAAATAACTACTCAGTCAAACCAAAGTAGTGATTAAGCATATAAAATCATTATAAATTAGCATTCTATTTGTAATTTTTTCAAAGATATTCTTGGCATTAGCAAACATACCACAAATTTATCATCATCAGCTCCCCCTGCTTGACCCACAAAGATCCCAGCTCCTGGTTCCAGATCCATTTCATCTGGAGAACGCTCAAATGGGAGAATCTGGGGTTCAGAGTCACAACTGGGGTACAGGGTGACTTGCTCATCCAACACACTGATAGAGAAACGTGTCCAAATGTTGACAAGGGAGGGAACAACAAAACTTGCAGCTTCATAGGATGTCTGAGAGTCTGGCTCAGTATAGAAGAGGACAATGTTCTGCTTTCCGTCCTTCAAGGCTGTAAGCTTCACCCCCACATACATAATTTTCTGGTTGGTGTCTGTAATTGAGAAGATGACTCCCGATTTGGATGAAGTGGGTTTCAGGTTGAACATGAGGGAAAAGTCACGGTAAAAAGATGTGGGCAGGTGCACACGGGCTAGTTGACCGGTCTTGGAGTTCTGATCAAGCACAAATCCAGGTTCTGGATCAAAACTCTTGGTGACACCTTCAGGAAGTGGGTAACCAATCAGCTCTGACAGCGAAACACCTCTCTCTGTTGTAAAACAAAACCAGTGAAATAGAGATTAATTAAACATGACAGACAACATATAATAGAAAACAGGGGCATAAGTGACGATTTTGGGTTGCAGTGAAGGACTTGGTTAGGAAAGTGTTTTGTTAGATTGTTGGATTGTAAAGGAAAGTACTTGAAAGTGTTAACATGGATAACGGGGAATAAAACTATAAATTAAATCAATTAACGTGTCTACGTATAGCGTAATCCCCGCACAGCCTTCATTCAACATTAGCAATTAGCCATTTTAATTTCTTTAAATGGAACATTTCAGGGTTGATTTTGGATAAAGCATGCTTTAAAGTACAAAATGCACCACAACCCCACCTCTTTCACTTTCCCGCTCAAACATGTAGTGGTATATTGTGTTTTATATTATTATTCTAATTACTATTATTATTACAATTATTACAACTCCTACAATGCAATTCATTCCACTTTATATTCTACATCCTATACTATTTAAACCATATGCACCATGAGATAAATGTTCTGGAACCTTTAGGGAGAAAAATTAAATGCCTTAATAGGAAATAATATTTATTCCAGATGTCTGAGGATTCTCATCTTATACTTTTCCTTGGAGGATTACTGGATCACCTCAAGAGAGATATAAAATTAAACAAAACAAACTTGTCCACACAGTCTTTTCTAAAATAACCGTAAACCAACCCTAATGGGAGAAAGCTAAACATAAGCAGCATTTGTGATTCGGAAGACTTCCCAAATAAAAAATTAAAAAGAAAGCAAAGGAGTAGGAAGAATTTTGTATTAAAGAGCTGCATTTGTTAGTTTATCACAAATACTCTAAAATTTTTAGACATCAATGTTTATATATTCAGTAATTAGCCTTAACTTGTTTATTTCACCTCTATTTTCAACAGGATTGTTTGTAGGCTTAGTGCAAACTGAATTACAAAAGAACACATCCAATCCCTGATAGCGTAACAAATGTAGATAAGCAGGAGAATTTTGCAATGTTCTACTGTTAACAAGCTCATTTTTGTTTTCTCAAAAATGTCCTGTTTATCCGTAGCTCTGTATGAAAAGAGAGTTTGCAGTTTGCAGAAAAGAGGTTTATGCAGTTATTTGTAGCTTGCTTGTCAGGAAAGAAGAACAGACATGGACACTTGATGCAATGCGTAAGGACAATACGCTAAAACGTATCGATGAAGCTCTACAAAGTCTCTTAAAACATTGTACCTCAACTTGTACTACAAGTTTTTAGCTGGCATTTGGAAACAACAAGTTAGTACCTCGCTTTTTGTAACACATTGCGTGCGAAGCAGGACGTAGAAACCACAACTTAACTGAAAATGTATGTCTTTTTTCCAAAATACAGTGCTATATCATACCATTGCTTTCTAATGACCTTCAGTGCCGGTTCAACAAACAAGCTAGCAAAACATGTGGTCTAAGATGTCTATCTAAAAAAGCATGATTTTCCCACACATTAAATGTCAAGGTTTGAGCAAACTGTTGGCTAGCAAAATGGACATGGACAAGACTAATTAGATGAGTTTATAAACAGATAGCAGTTGTCAGAATGTTTTGTTACATACAAGCACCATCAATTCATCATCAAGACACAAGATAACGGTTGCACACACTGTACAGGAAACAGCAGACTAAGATTTACAAAATGCTCACATTTACCATAAATGATAATTTTTTCTAATGTTATTTTCTTACCAATAGTTTTACAAGGATATTGGTAGGTAATACGTTTTTAAGTAGAATCGAAAAAAAAATCTTTAAAACACTATTTTACTTATGAGGTTTTATTACTACTAGAATATGAAACCAGATTGTATAATTCTAGAACTTAACTGATATTGAAAAAAATCACTGCATGCATACAAGCATATAAGGCTGTATCCTGTAATTTGCTTAAGATGGGTAATTTAGAAGTGGTAAAGCAGTGGTTAAGACACTGGACTTCTGATCGGAAGGTCATGAGTTCAAATCCCAGCTCTGCCTACTGTAGCTGCTATTGCTGGGCCCTTTACCAAGGCCCTTAACCCTCAAATATTAAGGGTTTATAAGGTCTGCCAAATGCCACTAAATGTATGATTTTGCCAAAAAAAAAAAAAATCTTAAGTACAAATGAATCACTCAAAGCCTGAGGTGGTCAACAAGAAGAACAAAAAAAAGAATAATCATCTCTGACACATGTACAGGATATGAAACCAAGGCTAGGTTTTTTTTTTTTTTTTTACAAGGAGGAAAGGACAAAAATAACCAACCCAAAAAGCCCTGACAGGATAATGCTAAACTCCAGGTGCTCCTGTGTAAAGAGCCAAACAAGTAGCTGAGCACTCTGAGGATTGATTCCTATACAGGGTCTGCACGAGACTGTCAGTGACCGTCTGAGTTTCCCAAGCACCTTAGGGAAACAAGAGTCCTTGACTGTTACCTTTCTGTCAGCAAGCGATAAATTGTAACAGCAGAATCCAGATGGCTGAAGGAATTAAGTCACACTCAGAGACACCCTCAGGGTAAAAAATGTCTTTTCCCAGAGATGAGCACAAAGGATGCCAATGCACCAGTCATTCCACTTTAAGATTCGACTATACCTTCAGTTATATAATGGCCACGGGGTCACCAAAGATCAGGCAAGAGCCAATAAAAGGAATGTGTTACTAATCTTTAAAATTCTATAAAAGTACTGTAAGTGTGTTCATTGCTTTAAAGCCATTTCCTTGTGTTATGATTTTCTAACACAGTGGTTCTCAAAATGGAGTCTGGAGACCCCAGTGGGACTGTGAAGCAAGGTCCCAATTTACAGCTCTATGATTACACTTTGATTTACTGCGGTGGGAACTCATGGGCCACATTTATTCAAGTTATTATATTTATTATTGAGTCCTTCTATTTACCAGCTGATCTGACTTGTCACTTAAATTGAATAGGTTTCATCCAAACCTCACAAACGCACCACCTTCTGAACTCCTAACATTATAAGTGAAAGTTTTAAAGTACATTCTATCAATTCAAAGCTGTGTAAGAGATATCTAAAGAAAGAAGCAGTAAGGCAATGTCCTTCTCCCAAGTGAGCTCTTCTGTTGTAGACGAAAAAGATTGGAAATAAAAGTCCAGTCTGTTGCAGAAACTACTTGGGATGTCTTGCAACATTGCTAGCAAAATACCACAAACAATCTAGCATATGTCAATGAACAAGATGGGTCTTTTTTTCCAGATGTGCACCAAACAACTGTAAATAAACGACAAGTAAGAAAAAAAAGCTTTTAAATATACTATCCTCCTGTATCAATCTTACCAAATATTGGTAAACAGTAAATATTGGAAGTTTGTCAAACAACAAATAGACTGACAACATGAAAAACATGTCTGTAGCAGTAACACTTGATAAAAAGGTTTATAAAAAGCATATATTGTATGGATTTCTCCATGTATTTTCATGTTAAGTCTCCCTAAACCTTGGGATAAATGTTATTAGTTATTTTAGCAAAGAAGCACAGGAAAGCAATTCACATGAGCGACTATAAAGTTTCTGGCATTTAAGACACACTTCAGGCAATCAGCAACCTTTTAGATAACTATTTTCATTTACTGAAATTAATTCTTCTTTGCTTAGTTTGCTGAACTGCCTCATTGTAAGATATCAAGTAAAAGAGTAATGTACTTGTGCTGGGAAAGGGTGGACCACTTTTTCTGCTCCTCAGCTGCGTATAAGTGTTACTTCCTGAGGAAAAAAAAAAACCAAACCCAGAAAAATGGCTGGTAATACAAGCTTGTTTGACTAATCTCAGCAGCCAGACCACTCTCTCACACAAAGTGGTGATTCATTAATCCCAAAAGAGTTAAATATTACCAATTAAATTACAATGACATGCACAAGAAGTTTTCGCTTCTCGCTAAATTTCTGACAGCTAAATTAGTTACTGAAGGCAGTAAGGGGAGAAAAAGCAAATTTCAAAATGAATTCGCTTGCAGGCTTTACGCTTCTCAGCTTGCACTCAGTCTCACTGTGTTTGCACTGACGAAACAAAAAGGGATGTCTTTTAGGCTTACAATTACTTTGTTGATGGGTAGAAAATGACTGAGTAAATATTCATATTTAAATGAGGATAATGAATAATGTTTGGCAGATCGTCTATATATTAAACTCCGGACTTCTTTAGTAACGGTCGACAAGAGAGTAAGAATGAGTAATGCAGTCAAAACATCATTAAGAAAAAAAAATACTAAAAAAATACTAAATATCACATTGACAAATTAGAAGCAGTTTTTTAAAAAAAGATTTACATTTGTGAATTTTCAGAGGACATAAAACACAAGATGACTGAACATATTGTAAATGGTACTCTTTGGATTTGATCATTGCTACAATGTCACCATTAGAGACTGATAAGTCTCCTACAGTTCAGTTTCCTACACATATATACTTTATTTACATTTATAAAAAAACTTGATCTGAACTGATCCATGATTGATTGTCTTGTTGCTCGGCACCGTTTGAGGAACAGAGCTCTAGATTACCCAACTGCAAATCCTGACTGCAGAAGGCCACATAAGCACATAATTTTTCTTAAAAGCATTTTTAAATATATATATATAAACATGTTCTTGAGTCAAGTTTAAAAAGCAGTAAATCTGCATGCCTCTGGCACCTGTAAACCTGACACTAAAACCAATTGCCTCTTATTGATATAAATCCCACATCAGTTCCATTTACTGAGTGAGTAAGTAATGGAGAAAGTAGCTGGTTCTGCTTTCAGAGTTTACCCATAGACATCAACAAATGAGCTCATGGCCATGATCATAGACAGGCAGTGTATCACAGCATACATTTTCCTTAAACAAGACCTTAGCAATGCTCCAAAACATAATGCTTGAGATCTAGATTTATTGACTGCATGGTGTGACTCTATTGTCAATATGCACAGGTGTCTTGGGATCTTGAACAATTTACTTGAACATATAAAGTGTATAGCCCGGCTTTGGTCAATTACAAAAGAAACTCCAACCAACTTCAGGTCCATTTCCTCTGGCAAAACATCTGTGGAGTGATCCAGCCTTGAGACCTATGTTCACCAAACACTGTGAACTGATCAGCAAACACACTCTGCCCACCAAGGAAGAGTAGAGAAAAACAACTAACACAATTTTTAAAAAAAAGAAAAATGTTCCCAGACTTTGTGAGAGAAAAATGAAATCCTTTCCAAAATCCATGTATGATAAGCAGCTGAACATTCCTGGCCAACAGCTGCTTGGAAACCCTAATCACTCAGCCACCATTTCCCACACATCAGCTGTGCTATACAATCGATTCTCTACACATCAATCTGGCAGTCACAGTTGAGAAGAATTCCCTTTTCTGGTGAATCATTGCTCCTAATCTGGATTATTCAATATTTCTCCATTGGTTTCCCCAATCGTTCTAAACCAGCAAATTAAGTTCTGGTACAAAAAAGATGTTGGTAGGAAAATTAGGAATCTGTGATTTCAAAAGTAAAGGGAATTAACTATTAATATTAACTATTAACACTTCACTCAAGACGTTTAATGGCAAAATAAATAGCTAAAAACAATTATTGCATTTTGTCTTGTACCTTTTCTGTTTAAATACTGTCCACAGTAAAACCTTTAAAGATTTGCATTGAAAAGTAACAGTGAAGCATCGGCAAAAACAAAAAGATCCCTCGTAGATCGTAGAACAAAAAATGGCAGTTTGAGGCAGTTAAGCATTCGGTACATGTTTAGTGTTCCAAAAGTCTGTATCCATATCGGTATCTATATCCCAATATAAACCACAAGTGAGCATGGCCTAAAGCAATTGTTTTTTCTCTGTTTTGTTTGCAATTTTTAATATGTTTTGCAGTTTTTGCAAATAATTAAATTGTTTTCTACAAATATGCCCCCAGAAAAACAGGAAATCCTGCTCACACAGTTATTATACCAGCATATGACATTTTCTTACACCTTTAACTGGTTCTATTCCGCGAAATAAAAACAAGCTAGCAGCCTAATGCAAACCACAACAACCATGGCCATGATTTGACCCGCATGGTAGTCCAAACCTCCCTTTCGTGTGAATTCAAAAGACCAGACACACAGCTCTAGATTCAACCTAGTGCGCTATGAACTCTTCTGGCAAACGTTCTAAAAATGCAATCAAGCTATTCATATTTAATGACCTCCTTATTTAGAGGTGAATTTGAGTCATGTACTTCCATATCTGATGGCATGATGGGTAAGCTCACAAACTGACCAAACAGTGAAACTGGATGGATGCAGTGTATTTCAGTCAGTACATTCCGGCCTGCTCCAAATGAACAAATTCAATCAACAATATTCCCACTGTAATTCATTTATCTAGGGTCCTACTAAAGAAATATGTCAGTGAAACACAAGTCCACAATGCATGCATTGTAATTTGTTCAAACAGCACCAAAAAGCCCTGTGTAAATCCTCCAGAAATAGAAGATATACAGTGAGACACATCATCTACTGAGCCACCTCTAGCCACTGACAGGATGAAGTCTTAAACAGTTGATAAACTGGCATAGCATTGCATTTCCCACACACTGTGACGCAGTCAGTACAGATATCAGGATGTGTCTGATATATTGACCATTGAAGGCCAAAAAGTGTGAACAAGTAGACTCTTTATTTGGATGGTGTGTGAGCGTGGGACCGAGTGTTTGAGACGAAAGAACACCTGAAATATTCAAGAGTGCTGAAAAATCCCGGGGAAAAAGTGAAAGTTGGACATGGGTGTGGATGTAAGAGGGATACAGCCGAGTAAAACTGACAAGGTAATGAATAGGAACATTAACAGATCTCGACTCATTAAAAACCAGACAGGTTGCCCATGTTATCTGTCTCATTCAAACTCACTACAAGATTATTAATAAGGAAAAAAATAATAAAGTGCTGTATTTTCACTATAATTAAAACAGATCAATCATTTAATGTGTGGAATTCACTTAGTTCTAAGCTAACACAAGCTTGGAAATGAATAAATGAATGGAATTCCTTTCCATCATTGAGTGTTTTGTTAACCAAATCCTACCCACACTTTTCTGTAGACCACCAAGAAGGTTTTCCTTAACTGTTTCAAGTGTTCAGCATGCTGTTTCCCTTAAACAAAGTGCCTAATACTACAGACATAAAATTTATCATTGTCCCCTCAGCCCTGAGACGGTTGCTATTTTCAATTCTCCTGATATTGAATAAGTAATACCAGATGCTCCATACCTATAAGGACATTTCTTATACAGCTTTTCAAATCACCACATTTAAGGCATTGGTCTAGAAACCCAGATTTACAGTTACAATGCTGTATTCTCCATTAAAAGGATATTATTGGTGCATGCAGTACAATGCCATACTTCAAAAATATGCAATTAATGCTATGAATGCAACTGGACACATATGGCATATGAATGCATATGAATGGATCATCTTGCAATACTGCCAAACAACTCTACGGTCTGATTTAACCATAAACCCTAATTAATCATGCTTCCTGTACCTCTGGAACAAGGCAAGCAGATCATAATCACAAGACCCATGACTGCAGGAGAACATAAAAAATGGCTGTAGCAAAGTAATCTCAAACCATCTAATAACTTTAAGAATAATCAAGCTGGAGATGCTAAGTGAGGATCATGTGAACATTTAAGGAAATTTGTGAAAAAAAAGATTATAGACTAAAGTTTTGAACTAAATGCGTTTACTTCTCTTCACAAACTAACTTCTCTTCACATACTCTTCTCTGGAAAGTATGTCATTTCCATGCATAAAGTCATGGAACACACTGTTCCAGTATAATGGCTGATATTACTGTTTCACATGCCCATTAGTCACACTTTTGTTTTCCCAGGAATGCATTCTTACATGCACCCCTTTGTCCCTGCTGGACAGACATTCCAACATTCACGTTTTAAACACCAAATAGCCACAAGAGACTCATATTGTATGGCATAAATGGTCCCTCCCCATGACTGAAACTACTATTTGCACACTTAAATTGAATTAAACATGACCTAATTCGAATTAATGACCCAGAAAGTATCAACAATTACAATATAGGTTTATCAATTGCATTATGATAGACATTTTCACTACAGAAAAGGCCACAAGGAAAAACAAAGACATTCACCAGGACATGCAAAGGTTTAGTAAGGCTGTGCCATGCATAGGGGAAATCCATGAAGTAAATGTGCAAAATAAAATAAAGCACAGTGTGCACTCTTGCTTTCCCTCTCAAAATTCACGGCCACACCACCATGCACTAACACCCGTCTCAGGAACACAAAACACTCAGGCATGCAAACTAACTCAGACAAAATAAACAAAAAAATGCCTTGAAACAGGTGAATGACATAACCCACAAACAGGTGGCCGCTGGTTCAGAATGCATCTCTTTAATTGGCTGAAAAGAGAGATGGCATTCTAACCCGCCTTTACCTTTCAGGATACTAAGGGACAAGCACTGATTGCCATCATCACTCTCCTCAGGGAGTGAGCTGCATTCCACTGGGAAGCTTCTGTTCTGCAGGAGTGTCCAACAGTTGTCGATCAGGAGCTCGCAGAGGCTGCGGCATGGCATCTGTGGGGACAGGCCTGGCTTCCTGCACTGTGGCACTGACAGTGCACAGAAAAACCTCTCCGCTGCATAATGGCAGCCTGACTGCACGAGAAAAGCCCATTCACTCAATAGTGCCTGCACATCCTTCACACTGCTCTGGTTTAGAAAGTTGGGTACCGAGAAATGATCCATACCATGGCAAAATGGCAACTCAGAATCAATCAACACACAGTGCGGGGATTCAGTGGTAGGTGTCTCACTATCAGAGAAAGAACGATTGCTTTCTACAGTTAGTAAATCATTTGAGACAAAGTATTCATGAGAATACTGTGTCGTGTTATTAGGTTCAGCATGCCAATGAGAGCTATTTCTATTTGACGTGCTGCTATAACTGCTGACAATTTCAGAAGAAATGTTTATGCTTATGTTTAACTGACTTGTAAGAGGGTCTCCAGTTGGACCAACAGCAATGCCAACATGCTCATCCATTTCATGGAGATCCGCCTTCGTCAGATTCTTCTTCAAGTTGGCATCCTCTGCAAGAACATGCATGATATGCCCAGCAAAAGACAAATTGGTTTGCACATTTTTGATTTCTTGGTTTTCCCTCAGAGGGGACCAAGTGACAGGTTTAAGCGTAGGCCCAGATTCGGGTTCAACACCAGACCCAGAAACAGACCACGATCCGGACCCAGACTCTAACCCAGAACCATGTTCTATATTTGCATTTGGCTGCTTATTCCACTCTGAACCAACTCTAGATCCCCCTCCACTCCCCATCTCCTCACCCGTAGCAAGGACAGCCGCATCAGTAGCACCTGTGTCTTCTATCGCCAGATGTTCTTTTGTAGGTACTGTTGTAACTACTGTTGTTGGTACTGTTGTTGAAACAGGTAATGGACCGGTTGTCAGAACGGTTGTGCCTAAAGTAGTCACATTGGCTGGTGCCTGAGTGCTCTTGTCTCCAGATTGTGAATCAGGAAACCAAAACCATCCATCTGAGTGCCCGATGAACAGACCCAGCAGCACACCCAGCCACAGTCCAAGCGAAGACATCTTGTTTAACATCTGATCTTTCAGCAGCTCACACAGGGTCTTGCAGCAAACATGCCCTCAGTCAGTAATCCACACTTACTCACCCTGGAGTCACAACACCCCTCAAAGCAGGCAGAAAAAGTACAGAGGAGGAGTAAACTCTCTAATGTGCAGGGGGCTGGTTCTTTATTGGGCTGGGATTGGGTTTTTTCCCTCCCTTAGCTCCTCCTACTTCTTTTGTCTCTGTAGTTATACAGTGTGTCTGCTAAAAGATAATCTTGCCAAAAACGCCTGTGAGGCTTCCTTTTGTGAGTGCTTGTGATTTGAGCGACTGAGACAAATGCCTCCCTGATAGAATTTTTTTTTTTTTTCACTTTTACAGTCTTTACAGAGGCACAGACATTCCACAATCTATCCCCCCTAAGTTTAAATGGACTGTGCAAATTTAGTCTTTAATCAATTCTGACTCTTAAGTTTTTATTTTTAGCTTTCTAAGACAGATTGGCGCTATTACATGTATGCATATTGAACATTTAAATAGATTTTATTATAGTGTATCCTGCAAAATAATTATTTCTCTTTTATTTTGGAATATCCATCAGCTGCCCCTTTCCCATTACCTTATACCAAAGATGCATTAGGATGGCTTAGAAAATAATGAATCAATTTTTAAGTACTAACTAGGCATGTCAATCATATGAATTCCTGCCTTTTTTTAAAATCCAACAGTGCAGAATTTATTTTCATCCTACCCTTTTCTCTTGCTCTCTGTTCAATGTAAATTGTGCTCTTTGGCTCTACCTTACAATTACTTTTCCACCCCAACTCTCAAATCCATGCAGGGAGTAGTTAAACAGTGATCCAGGACTGACTATCCTGTTCAGACTGGTATGGACAAGTCCACAAGATCTGGTGACAGGACTCATATTAATGGGAGTTGAGAGCTGGAGAAATATTACAAGATAAACAACTAGTTGTTTCATATGCCTGTAGAGGAAAAAAGCCCTTGCAAAACATGATCAGAAGTGTGCATGCATGGCTGCCTATGGCTTTCATCTCTATGTCATCTGTCTGAGAACAGAGACCATCTTATGTGTTAATGACTGTCACAGGGGAAAAGAAATTCTTCCAAAAGCAAGCACTTCCAACATGTATTCGAGGTTAATTTCAATATACCATACTCATATCCTAAAATGCTATTATTTTTGCTTGCCAATAAGACTACAAAGTTAATCAGTGTAGAAAACAAAGGGGTTTCTCAATTGAATATCACCAGATAAAGCATTTGAAGCACCCACTAAATAGGCAGAAGTCATTTTGGGAAACAAAAATCCTTTATAAACATACCTCTAATGCAAGTTGGCCAAGCGCAAATAACTAAAGCTGGCCATAATCTGATTTCAAAGCATTCACACTGAGAGTGCCTGGACTTCCAGCTTATTTGACATACACTGCCTGAATCAGAAAATAAATAAATAAAAACAGATGGAAAATCTTGGAAGCCTTTGACTCCTGCACTTTAGTTCAGTTCAAAACTGACCTAGAGGAAGACACAATGAGTAATGTGACTATGTGGGAAAACCTACGCACAAGATACTTGACCCGCTTTGGCTCTCGAGAAACAACTGCGATTTTCCCTCCTCTTCTCAAGCATTTAACCAGGAAACATGGTCAAAATAAGTGGGGTGTCCATGAGGAATAATGTGGGAATGGCATGAACAAATGCTAAACAGCACCTCACCCTCATGCCAGAGTCTCAGGCATGATGACAAATGGCTATTGAGAAAATTATCAATGGTAACAGTTGCAGAAAATGAAAAAACATGCCAAATGTACTAATACAGAGATGCAGCAGTGTGAAAACTGATCCAACGAAAATCTGTTCCTGTGCCAGCCAATGAATGAACACGCAGTATGGTCAGTTATGTAAAGTTGAATTAATCTTTAAAACATCTCAGATTAAAAAGACTAAAGGGCAAACTCCTAGAAGACTGCATTTAAGGTCCCTACAACAAACTCTTAATTACTATTAAATGAAATGAAATCAATATACAAAATGTCAGCAATATGCAGTGGGCTGGTTCAACAGCTGGAACTAACACTAAATATCCATACACATATTCTGACCTGATTATATAATATTATATAAAGTATTCCCTTGCCAGTGTTATTATTATTATTATTACTATTATAATTATTATCATTATCATCCAATGTTCATACTTGTGTCCAAACATGCAGCCGTGCATCCAATCAGTTTCACAATGACAAAAGGCTTAGGAAAGTATTACTTGCACATCATTCCTTCCTCTCCATGCAGAAAAATTTATGAACCATAACAGTCACCACCATTCATAACCTCAACTCACAATGGGCTTGTTCTTCAAGTGAAAATGTAACAAATCACTTCATGGCTCGGGTATGTCTATGGATGGGAATCCCCATGCTCTATATGTTGACTCCCTCATAGGACCTATTCTCTGTGACCTTTCCCAGCATGCATTCCACCTCTTTCCCACAGATCACTATTACTGGAGCCCCTTCACTGGGACACGTCATTCCCCAGCGTGTTTACTGGTCAAGCTGAACTGTGGCGGTGGCATAGCAGCTCCAGTTTCCTGTGCTCCAGACTGGGCGTTTTCCGTTCATGTGTGTCTTCTGCTGTAAACCCCCCAACCTCTTTTCCTTCCTTTCTTTCTCCACGTCTTTTTTGTTTTCAGAACATTAAGTGCCAAAAAGGTGCAAAAGCAAGCTTCCAGGCAGACTTTAATGCAATAAAAGACTGGCAAGCATGTGGACCTGAAAATGTTAATATATAAAGGCGGGTAAAGATAATAATAATAAGAATATGAATAGGTTGATATGTTATTCCTTAACGCTGTCCCCTAAATGTCCAGGAAATGTATATCATTCCCCCAATATACCACAGTTACTGTTAGGATACAACTGACCGGCTAGAGTGAATACAAAAAGTACTTTAAAATGTTCATATAATGAAAATCAGCAAGAAAAAACTCTGCAAATGCCATTGTACATAATACAGTACTTTTTAATCTGGTGAAATGTGCAAGAGGCAAAGAAATGCTTATTTGAAGCCAGTAATGTTATGTCTCATTCTCATTTTATATACATTCTTATAGCATTAAAAGTGCAGCTGCTACTTCACAACTTCTTGATTTGATCCTGAGCTCATTTTACCATCTATATGTGTTTCTGTGTTCACATTAGTTCTCTCCACATGCTCTAGTTTCGTTCCACAGTCCAAAAAAACATGCCAGCAGATATAATAACAAATCTAAGTGTCAAGGATTGTGTGTACTAAAATTTGGACAGTAGCCCAAAGCCTTTACCATCGATGGGCTATGTAGAAGAAAGCTTAATTTATACCCAACAGTGGAGGCATGAAAATCATGTAACATACGTTTGGATTAAGTCGGAATATATCCAACAGCATGCTAGAGATCTGCAGCAATTACACCAAACCGCAATGTACTCTTTAATTTCTGTAATGATGCTTTACTTTTACATACGCCAGCATCCTGTTCGGGGCTCCAACCCAGGCTATAACTGATAATTACCTGAAAGGTATGAGTGATCACTCAGACAAATGCAGACCTAGCAATACTCTCTAATTAGAGAGGTTTTTTTATATAGTATAGTTTAAAAAATTTCTTGCTGGAAGGTTAACATAAAAAGACCACTTGGAAGCTTGTGTTTATAATTCCTCCAAGTAATTAGCAAATTGAGAAAATAAATTACGGAGCCCATGTCCTTATTTAACCTCACATCAGAATAAAAAGACTAGCGCCCTGTATTACTTACATGAGACTAAACCGATATATATATTGGGATATTATGGGTAACATGAGAACAAGTGATTTAACAATCAAAGAAATGAATGGAAATGCACTTTAATCCACTGTATTGTACAACATTTTGTATTTACCCTTCAGATCATTTTGCAGCCTGTTCATAATAAGCTTCTCTTTACATAGATAATAGCAGGTCTGAAAATCTTTTTTTCTGCTTTTTACCATGAATGGAGCATTAGTAAAAGTGAAAGTGCCCATGTCAAATGTAGAAAAGAACACAGTGGGTATTATCCCTGAGACAAAATCAGATGTGACAGTTATGCTTATTTTGACTTTCTTTGGCTGATGGAATAAGACAACAAACTAGCAAAAAAAATAAAAATATATCATTCCTGATTTCATATTGTTCTATATCAAACTATCATTTAAATAGTGTATTATAAATTATTAAAAAAGTATTTAAAAAGTGTGTACATATATATATATATATATATATATATATATATATATATATATATATATATATATATATATATATATTTTTTTTTTTTTTTTTTTCATAAAAAGTTTTCCATAAGTTTCAAATATTCCTAAAATGCTGTTTTATTAATAAACTGCAGTTCAATGCTTTTTCAAATATCATCTCAAATTGTCGTTTTTCTTAACTGTTTATTCAAGAAGTGAATAACATTTGAATATACACAAATTTGTAAGCAAATTTCAAATATATTTTCAACCTATAACTGTTTTACAACCATACACTACAAATCTTTTGTGAAAAGATTTACATTGTCTAAAAAAAAAGAATGAATTTTACTGCTCAAGTCACATGATTCCCGTGTTACATATCACATTTCCATATGTTATGGCAAAGGAACCTGTCAGCTAAAGGTCTTTCTCCAGCATGCCTGACCCAGCCTGCCTAAGCTTGTCTTAGCACTCAGAAAAAAACAACATCCCAAGGCCTGGTAATTAGCTGCAATCAGAGAAACGTCTGTGCATGGAGTGAAAATCCATGGACGATAGCCATCACTCCATCTTCACTTTGCTTTTATAAACCAGGAGGAAACTACAGTCCTGGTGACCTGGATGTAACCAGGTCGTTGTTCATGTGTGCAATTTCGTATTTCTAGTACCAAGGCAATCAGTCGTAAGAAATAAATAGATTCCTGAGGAAGAATGTAACAGAGGAGACATACAGTCACCACTTCCTAAAGTCAGGTCAAGAAAATATTTTTTTGTTCTTCTTTCCATCCAGGAAAAAAGCTATTGTTCTTTGAAAGTTTTCTTATGATAGTGATGATATAGTCTGTTTAAAAAAAAAACAAGAGTAGGCTAGTTCTGAAATGTTGATGTACCAAATACAACACACACACCCCCACTTACACATCTTGTACTTTAGTTACAGATACTTGAAGCAGAAAAGCAGGCCTTGACCACCACACCTTTATCCTTTAACCAAAACGCTTTATTACATGTGACTGCACCAGTAACTCCAGTAGTAAAGTGGAGATTATGCTTCATCACAAGTGCCTATAAGAAACATCCAAAACAAACTTCTGAAAGCCAGGAACATTCCTGAAACTTCAGAACATCTTAGAAATTTACCGGCTGTCCATAAGCACAAGGGTAGGGATAGGAATAGGTGAAAGGTGAATTTTGTTTTGCGCAATGGCAGACTTTTTATCAAAGAGGTGAAATCTGGTTTCCCCATTGAAGGGTAGGACACGTACAGCATCACAGCATTGGTGTGCAAAATACATGTAGAAAAAATACATTCGCTTTGTCTGGTTTCAAAAGTAGTTTCTCCAGAGAATTGCAAGTATCATGAAAGCAACTTCCATGTGTTAATAAGACAGACAACCAATGTTATAGTAATGGCTGAATCAAGGTGAGATATTATTTACGCAGCAAAAAAAGTTTACAGCAAGTGAAAGGGAGGTAGCAGGAATCCCTCAGATCCTATAGTATTACAATTAAGTAAACTGATTACAACTATTTTGAGACATTTGTAATGAATTTCTCTTATTCTCTTATTTTTTGCCAATTCAATAATACATCTAAGAGATTGAAATTATTAATAACGTTGCTATTTTTTTTTTTTTGCAGAGACCTCGGACAAGCACGGAACAGTCTTTATGCTTATAATAACAGTAACAACATCCATGTGAGATTAATAAGTGATAAAAAGGTATCGTTTGAAAATATATTTTTTAAATAATGTACATCTTTATAAATCTAACGTCCAATCAGGTGTTGCCATCATCAACAAGAGTAGGGGATGAGTCACAAGTGAAGTGTCTTGAATCTTTATCAGTGAGAACTTACTTGTTTACATGCAGCGCATGCTAAGTTAAAAGGTTGAGCTAAATGGGAGCTTTTAATGTGCTTTTGGCACCATCGCCTCACATTTAAACAAGACGAGAGCAAGATGCGAGAGAGACAAAGCAGACTGCGTTACAGAGATAACAGTAAATACGTTTGCTGCTGTTAGGTTTCGTTGAGGGTGCGAACACAAAAGGTCTCATGGAATTTAAATAGCTTTCAAGCTGCCCAAAATACACATCTCTGTCAAGCATACCCTGCCAATGATTGTGTTATAAGTGCTAATAAAAAAAAGTGATGTCCAAAAGGGTGTGACAAGAAAGAAAAGGCTCAACTGCCCAAGCACTGTAGTTGTTAGACTGCTCCACAAAACCACAGGTCAGAACAAACACGCATTTAGCACATCACACATGTTTATCTGATCGATCCGTTTTCCAAACTTTTCCTCCACTTTTCCAGGTCAATGGTCTCGAAGTGTGTGCAGTAACAGTGCAGCAGGAGGTGTAAGAGGGAGGAGTCATGTCTCGTGGGGAGACACAAGAACCCTTCACCTAAAACGTTTAATAGAAATGCTGACAATAGCATGGCATGCAGGGCATGTATCCCTAAAGCCAGCTGCCTTTTGTCCATGGCTTTTTGTGTGGCCCCTGTGGAGGCGAGCACCTAGATGGGGGACATTGAGATGCTAAGCACTACTAGCAGAGACGACCTGGTCCAAGAGACGCATGGAGACAATGCTAACGTGGTTATCTTTTCTCAGAATCTCCCTAGTGAATGATAAATCATATCTACATCCCTGCAACTGTTTTAAATTATATCTAAAAAACCTGCAACTGTTTTCTGTTTTTTTTTTAATTATTTTGTTGCCATATTGAGCTCCAACAAACTAAGTACATGCCTGTCTGTTTTTTTGTTCAAGGAAATGTAAGTCTACATTAGAAATGAAGGAAAGTAAGATGCATAATAAGCAATGTTTTTCTTTTTTTCCTGCATATTATAGAGTAGCATCCTGGGCCATCACTGGGCATCATTAGTCAATCTGTACAATCATTAAATCCAATATGGCATAATCTGATTGGATGAGCAGCTTTCCAAAAGTTCTTATATTTAGTATAACCACACTGGGAATATCTAGCTTTATGGCTTAGCAGAGAGTGTGGCTTGTTTGAGTTCTATTTTTGTTAACAGAGCGAACAAAACATTTGGAAAGCTTGTTTCCAAAATGTCAGTTGCTCAGTATACATGTATTTGTTTACAAAAAAATATAATGCAATACAGCACTAACAATTGAACAGTTATGTTGTGTAACAGCATGTGTGACTAACTAGTGCACTCATTGGGTGGGCTTATGCCTACATCTGTGCCAATATTTAGTATTCATCTTAGTCATATCTACTTATACATGATCCAGTCTATTTAAAAGACCATCTTTCGTGATCTATGCAGTAAAGCAGAATGCATTCTTGCCTTGTTGATCTTTACACTGTACATAATTTCCAATAAATACTCACAGGGTGTACAAAGTAAGGCTTCTTTTCCTTTATACTGCAAACTCATACATCCAGACATGTATAGCTCCTAAATATAGACATGCAAAATCCTACCATAAGTTGCCTATGAACTTGCTTCATTACCGAATTATAAACCATACATCACCACAGGTGTATATGCCAAAATGCTTTGTGAAATGAATTCACATGTACAGCCATCTAAATGGACTTTCTCTTTAAAACTTTTACTTTTAGTGTTAAGAGTTTTGTTATACAGTTGTCCATCCCAAACGAGACTTGGTGCAGGACTCAGAAGGGCATGCCTGAACAGAGAAAAGACATTTTTATCTGCAGTGGAGCCCCTCACTAAGACAGTGGGGTATATGTATGTGTGTGTTTGAGCATGACAGAATGCTAAGTGAATGTTGTGGCCTGATAAACACGTCCTGTGGTGATGGCCCCAGCTCTGGTGAGTGAAGAGCCCAGAGGGTCTGCATTCCTGCTTAGACATGCATAATAACACAATACACAAAACATGTTAAATAACATCCCATTGCCTCAGAGAGTATTGTAAGAGCAAGGATTATTTTTATTAGTATTATTATTTATGTCTGTCCATTTTTCTTTTTTACTATATGAATCAAAATGATTTTGGTTTCTGTTCTTCTTCTGAAAATATCAATCAAATTATGCATATAAGAGAATATTAATTTTAGCCTTTAATTCCTTGTTGTTATATTAAGATATTAAATAACTTTAAGGCACCTTGGTTCATTTTTTTTTACGTGATCAAAAATATTGGAACACGTGACTGTTTTTAGTGCATCATAGGTTTTACCTGTGAAAACTGCATTTGTTGTAAATAAGGATAAAAACAAAAAGCAGAAATATACAGCAGAACATGGTGTATCACGTGATGCAAACCATTCATCCCCAGTAAGAATCATAAAGCCAGACTGCAGTAGAACATTTTGAGATGAACCACAAAAAATCTGGAACCAAAATTAACCTTAACAAAAGTGATGAAAATTGTGGAGATAGAAAGGATCTGCTCATGATCTAAAACAATATGGGCATAACAATCAGTGTAATGGTTTGACATTGAATGCTGCTTCTGGTACAAGCTACTTAAACTTTACAGCTGATGTAACTGATTATAACAGCTGAAGAATTCAGAAGTTCACAGAAACATTTTGTCTGCCAATTTTCAAAGAAATGTAGCTAATTGGGAAGCTGAGAGGGGCTGTGGTACTGAAAAAAAAAAGCATCAACAAAAAAAAGCTAGAGTTTAGACATTGTGAGACGTCACAAGCTTGATGCAGTTATTTGAAAGCAAGGGAAATCCAGACAAATATTAAGTATTCATTTTTTTTCAGTTAAAATGCATTTTAATTCTGAAATTCTGTTATAGCTCATATTCATCTTTCAATCTTGAAAGAATTATCTTCAACGTATGCAAATTGGCCTTGCTGTTCCATTACATTTGGAGGAGATTTTATGATGCTCTTGTCACAATCCTACACATACAGTATACTGTAAAGCAAATCTCCATTGATTCTCAAAAGTGCCACCTTATAAATGTTGCCTTTATAATAATTTATTCAACAGATGCTTTTATAGTCTGGAAAATCCAAAATAACCAGCAAATAGAAGGTTAAATCCTTATTCAAATAATAGTTGCTCTTGTACAGTTGTGGGATTTGAACTTATAACCTTCCAATTCCTAAATGAATCCAAAACTCTGAGCTGGACCCTGTTAAGTGTCAAATAAATATCATGTAATTCAAATGTTTAAATATTTGGCACCCCTCACATTTCAGCAAACCTTTTAGTAGATCTATTCAAGGTACAATTCTATACAAATTAAACTTGGATATATATTAAAAGTAGTGCAGCTTGTATATCAGCACACATTTACTGTCCTCTGAAAATAATTCAACATACAGTCATTAGTCTTAGACCATTGCTCTGTGATGAACAAGAATTATTGTTTGTTTATTTTATTTATTTAGTTAAAGTCAGGATACTAAGTGTTACAGAAAAGTGCTCTCTTACCAACAGGAGATTACAAGTTTGAGTTTCTTGTAATGCTACAGCCATCTATGGGCCAAGATCAAGGGAGCAAATCTTGTCATGTTCTATGGGAAAAATTGCATACTCTCTCCTCTGGCTATAAGCTAATGTATGTAGAAGATGGCAAATAGCATTTTTCATTAAGTATGTTCCACTACCATTGCATGTAGATAAAAAAATAAAATGACTCAACTAACTGGCAACAAAAGTGAGTTCACCCCAAGTGATAACAGCTGTACATCATGTAACTATGCTAAGCTACATGTCTTATTTATCATGTTCATGTTTTTGTCTGCTTGACAGGACCATGCAAATTTGTGTATCTTTTATTAGAGAAGTTAAAATTTTGTACTTTAAGTAAAATTCTCTCATAATGACCACTTGATGATTTATTATGGATTTAAGTTTATTTTGATATGGCAAAATAGATATACAGTACACACAAAAGAAATACACAATGCCTCTCATTGTATACGCCCCAACAAAACTACTACCAGATGCTGGAAAAATATTGTCATGTTTTGCCTTTTAAAAACAGTACAATGCCTGTTCTGAATTATTGAACAATACTATACAAGGCTAAATACAGATCGCTGTCTCTTTCAACATGCCTCAAGCACTGGAAATACACCAATCAGTATGTTACAACAATGCTGCCACACAACATTGGGTTGCACAGTGAGTGAATGTCTCCCCCTGGTGTCCATTGCAACCTGTTTTAATGTAATTCATACAATAGCTTAATTAGTTCTTGACATTTCTGAAATTTCTGTTCTGACAAACAGAGAATGGACTTTGTTTGCTCAGCTATTCATCTTATAACATATTATTCAGTAACTGCCATGTGTTGTTCAGTAACTGAGGAACCTTTGACCTTTTTAAGTTTCACACGTTCTCGATGTGTCTGTAAGAATTTCCTGTTTTTATTTATTTTTTTGTTAGTTGTGACATCTCAAAAACATTTGGCCATGTAAATCAATAATTGATACTATCCAAACCAATTAAACCATTTAAACAATGAAATAAATAAATAAGCCAAAAGCAAAGAAAAGCTTAGTGGTAGGTCTCTATTCTTCCAAATATCTTATTCTTCAAAGCCTCCATTATTAAATCAGTCTAGCCTTGTCTGTATAACAGATAACAGATCTTAATGGACACAATAGAAAAATTACACTTCTATTACTGCCATTATCGCAGCACATCCTGAATACACAGGGTAGATCAAACCCAACACCACACACCACAAAATGAGAGAGCAAACACCGATATGAAGCTCATGAGTGTCCCTCACAGGCAAAAACGCACCTGTCTAAACATGTGCACACAGAGACACATGCAGACACACAAGCTGTGTTAATAGGACTTGTCAGCATACAGCATGCACTGTGCTTTCAGGCTGCTCTGGTGCACAAAGCATGCGATTAGACAGTAGAGAGACAGATGTGAGAGGCAGCAGAAACAGATGACCATGCTGTGAGACAATGGTTCACTTCTGGTCACATTTAGTACTTACCTAATGAAAAGACTATGTGGCTAAAGAGCACATAGTGACAAAGGGCAATGTTTCCAACACAATACTGTCATTTTACTGTACTTTTTTATATATAGTTACATAATACAAACACAGCAATTTTCAATGCAAACCGTTTTTTTGATAAAGAAATTAGAGGTAAACTGTACATTTTATCCATTTAAAATTACATTTAATTCACCAGTTCTCATTCTCTCTAGTTTATATAATAAACGCAATGTTAAATAGAAAGAACAAGGCCATGAAATGAAATTGCTAAATATGCTGAACATATAAACAATTACACGTATTATGTGGAGTAATCGTTTTTTTAGAAACAGTAATATTAAATGAGAATGTTAATTTAACTTGGAGCCATAGTAACCAATCAGATTTGAGATTTCAAACATCCAGCTGAGCAGTTGACATTGGATTCTATACCAGAGGGTTACAAGTTCAAACCCCAGCACTACCAAGCTGCCACTGCTGAGCCCTTGAGCAAAGCCTTTAAACCTTAACTGCTCATTTGTAAGTCACTCTTGATAAGGGCATCTGCCAAATGCCATAAATGTAAAATGTAATGAGGTATGAATTGAATTAATCAAGGCTAAAAATCTAACTGTCTTTAAGATATAGTCAATAGTCTGCTTAATTAAATTTTAATGCTTAATTAAATTTGCTGACTGTCTGTATGTCTAGCATACTGCTTTAAGACAGATAAAAGTTACGCAGCACGTCCCACTGAGCAAACAGGTAATGCAAACAAACTGAAGCCGCTCAATCACCTTATTTCCAGTGGTGATCCAAAGACACCGCCGTTCACAACCACAAGCATGTGCATTTTTTTATTAGAGCATCTTCTAACTGGCACAAGTCAACCACATTAAACACAGAACTCCTTTATTATTGTTACCAAGGCAATGAGAAACCAGATCTCTCTGACTTCAACAAAAGCTGATGCATACTTGACTGAAAGGCGTGAAGAGGATCCACCCTTGTGCTCCTGCTTTCATAAGGATTTAGCCTGTACTGTTTAGAAGTTATTCTGTATTTAAACTGTACATTTACTGGTTTATGTGTGGCTTATTTTTTTTTTTTAAGGGGAGATCAGTGAATAATCCTGTCTTGTCCTGTCGTCCTACTGAATACTTATGTAGAACTCAGGTATTGTCTTCTACATGTCTGGTCCTGGGGTCATAATTGTTCCTCTTACTGTATGTGTACAGTATAAGCTTAGTGTAACCTATGCAATAACCATTGCTACTGAGTCGTTTCCTCAGCATCACCAGCAGGGAGAGCTGATGAGTACAGGCTCAGGGGGGCACAGGGTTCAGCTGCTCCAACACTGACCTCATTACAGAGGGCAGCTGTATCAGGACACAATCATTAGCCCAGCTTAAGCACTCCACTATGTAGTGTCTGATCTCTCATGGGGCATGGGTAGGCTGAGCTGGAAGGTGAGACCCTGTCATGTCATGAGTCTTGCCTGTGCCATTGGTCTCTTCTAATCATTTACCTGAGCTTGAAGTTTAGTGTGGTGTTTCTCAAGAGTCGGGGTGTGGTTAAATCAAACAGAGAACAGTAAATGTTATTGTGCATATTTGAACTGGCAACAAAGATCCAAAAAAAACCGAAGGGGAAAAAACTGTAATAAATGCATACACAGACTTTTCTTCCTACAACAATAGAAAGAGTTCATTGAGAAAAATAGTGTCAAATGATTAGGTGAAAGTCAGTCATTCCACCGTGGCCCTGAATTGCCCTCTGTTGCCCGAACAATAGCCATGTTGACCTCGGTGTTGCAATCCACCACATTTCAGCACACAAAGTCCTGTCTTTAATTCAGAGCTCTGAAAGAGGGATAGGCTCTAAATCTCCATTCAACAAGAAGAGGGGGAAGGGGCTCATTGATCACAGCAGCTGTGTGTTTGGTGGGTGAGGCCAGCTTTAAACACACCCTTGAGTTTGGGAACAGTTTAAAGGAGCATAAAATACTACTCACAGTTTCAGTTATTCAGAAGTAGATGCAGCTACACTTGAATTGCACTAGACATAAACACCACAATCTGCACACAAGCCTCTGAGTCATGTCCAGCACCTAGTGCAACAAGAAGAACACTTAGCACTTAGAAGGCTTAAAGCTTTTTTATTCCCTTGAAAAATTAAACAAATGGAGGAAAAGGTCAGGAGTGTGAACAACAGTTTACGTAATAATAGCAGGCATGGTGGGAATAAATTAGATAAATCCAGAGTATTCAGTCAGGATTCCGAATGTGTGTGACTAATAAACGTGAGGCGGATACCATGACAAAACTGAACTGTGTGAATGAAAAGGCTCTACAATCGCACACGCATTCACACTATAGTATACACTATAAACCCTCAGTCACTCTTACCTCTTTGCAAGGTTGTGCATTGCATGTGAAAACATGGAAGAGGAGGTGATAAATGGAGGGATCAACATCTGGGCCGGATGACCCAAATATCATAGAGCGTCTCTGTGACATCTGTACCGGAGCTCTAATTCTAGATCTGACGCCGCTGTTTTCTTTAACCGAAAACAAGTCAAGAATGTTTACTGTTTCTAGTTGGTTCGCATGCTCTGAAATCGGAATGTCCTTGCGCCTCAAATTCTCTTCAGATGACTGACGAGATGATTTTAAAGCAAAGTTTTAAGGCAGGACTTAATGTTTGAGGTAACCGTGCAGTTTTGAGGGACAAAAGAAGAAAAGCTGTTCCAAAGAGGAGCCAGCAGAATGATGGAAAGGTAGAAAATGGCGTAGGTCATGATTGAATGGATGTCCCCTACATGACCTTTCTACATAAATCCCCTCTATCCTAGGTAAATGGGACAATTCCTCACCTTCTACTTTTATGTCTCTTGCACTTTTTTCTTTATGCAGTGCCTTTCTGCATACCAGCTGCTCTTCTGTCTTTTGTTTTATTGAATCACTTACAACTAATAGACAATCTGGCATCAAGATGACATGACATAAGCCATTTGATGATAGTTTTAAAAAACGGGTATTTCAGTGAAACCACAGAATTCAAAGCTGCAAGGAAACCAGGAACTATGAATAGCAAGAATTAGCTAGGTAATAAATCCAGCACACAATTTAGCTAGTCAACTAGCACCATGTTAAGGTATAGTGACACAGTGAATTGGGCCACCAATGAAACTCGATTTGTTCTTTATTGGCTTGTGGTGCTGTGCTTGACAAGAGTGAGAGAGTATGCCGACACATCCGACATTGAAAACACAGCCCGTTATGTTCCCTAGGCTTTAGCTACAGATAATTGTGGCATTGTTAGACATGATAGAGCACTATCACTATCATACATGTTTTAATCCAGGTAAAATAGATCTGTGTTGGTGTGAACACATTGGACGAAAGCACGGCTTGACCACACACATCTGCGCTTGAGTTGAACTCACCAGGTTGTTGTCTGTCTGCCCTCATAATTTGCTTTGCTTTAGTTTTGTGTGCTCTAACAAAAAAGCCTTTGTGTCTGTTAGCCTTTTATTACCGCTTTAAAAATGCCCTTCCAAGTGCATTGTTAAAATGCACCCCGGACATCTGAGAACTTGGAGGAGAAGTAAGGGACTGGCTGTAGCCAGCAGCCACTGATTTGTTAGAGCATGAAGTGATGTATGCTGATTCTGCTAGAGTTATGTTTCTGTTTTGTTTGCCTTCTCAGCACACATATTTTTTTGCTTTCTGGGATAAAATTGCATGCTTCTAGTCTTGCTAGAAACTGAAAATAGTAAACCTATGACTTCACAAATAATGCCTTTATAAATAAAAGAGCATGTCCTTTTTTTGCAAATCTGCAGTTATTAAACATGAAATCGTAGAGAAAAACAACGATAAAAAAACATGCTTGTTTTTACATCACTGAAAACTGTCCTCACGTGTCAAAGGACATTTCTGTCATGATAGTGTGTAGTTATGATAGATTACTTATTCATTGTACCATATATACACATTATAACATTGAGGGATTAGAATGATTTACATGGGTTAGGAAATACAAAAACGCACAGAAGAAAACCAGACAGGAAATAGCCCTTTAGCAAAATAAAACAGAATGAAACAGTTTAAGAAACTATATCAAAAGGCCTGCACTATCTCGAAGGCATCAGACTCTGAGTCAGTAAAGAAGACATGAGTCACAATTGAGACACATTGTTGTGTTCTTACTATACATGGGAAACTCCCAAATATATTGTGTGCTTAAATACTAATTATTGGCCCACGGATGCGTTTGTGTGGCAGATCTGCCGCACAAACTTTGATACCAGAGAGAGGAGTTTACACACAAGTACACCCAAACTTGCAACATGCAGCAATACAGAAAAATAAATCCTTAATATCTTCTGTTTTTGGACTCAACAACCTGCTTATAAGAAAAGTATGAGTGCATAGTTGTCTTATATATGCCACTCTGCATAATAGTTAAGAATAAAGGTGATAATTTTGTCAAATTTTGAGTCGTCGCCTATCAGGGGTTCAGTTTGTACTGCAAATGTGCCAGAATTGATCATGTACCTCAAATATGTGGTGAAATGTATTGAATTTAATAATGTTGCATCATTTATATATGTAATATTATGGATTCACCTATACCATCATCAGCCAAATATATAATACCATATTTGGCTTTGGGTGTATGTCCCTCGATTACATAGCAACCATTAAAACACAGGCATATTCAAGCCCATTGACTATTACAGTAGACTTATTTTATACATTTAAACAAGATGATTTTAAATGACATACACTGGCAAGCTGCATTAGTTACCTTAGCCCAATATACACTACAGACAGTGAATCATTTCCACAATGAATAAGAAAAGGTTGTTCAGTTTTTACATAAGTTGCTTCGCTTTCATAAACATTCAAATGACCTTGCTGTTTAAAATCATTCAAAAGGTACTATAGGCATGTTTAAATGCCATGGCCACTCTGGGATGGTCACTTTACTTTAACCCAGGACTCTATTCTTGAGAATATTTTTAAAGAAAACACCTGGGATAGCGTTGCACACACACACACACACACACACACACACACACACACACACACACAAACACACACACATATGCATCCTTTAACTTAGGAACAAGCCTCAGCAGTTAGTAGGCCCCTTAAAAAAACTTCCATGAGCTAGACGCTATGCAGCATTCTTCTGCCCTCCTGCCAGTCATCTCCAGCTTTTTCAGATGATAAAATGCCCAAGTTAGTCTGTCAGACAGGTTGAAACTTGGTCTGTTTTTTTTTCCCTTCATACTAAAAGCACAGCTATTCTGAGCAAAGGCCGATGAGTTTAACTCCCTCATTTGAGCACTGGCAAATGATGAAATGATCCTTCTTCTGGGATTTCATCACCTTACTTAATTGAAAGTGCATGAGGGTGCTGTAATATAGCATAAAAAACATTAGGTGTCTTAGCTGTGGGCTTTTCCGTAGGCCTGCTTTCCTGTTAGCTCTAGCGTTAAGCTGTAATGAAATAGAGGACACAAACAGTTCAGAGATCCAAACACCTTCAGTGGAGAAGTTTTAGCCAAAGCGATTAACCCACCTGGCAGAGTTTGATTTTCATTTGTCTGCCACCCTATCGTCTGACTCACATTTCCTGGAAAAACAAGCCCAGATGCATAAACATCCACTACAGCTAAAGCATTTAGTCCTTCATATCTTCCCCCTAGGAAATATATTTAAAGTGTTTTCCCAGATCCAATGGGTTTAGCGTTTTAAGATGACTAAGCAATGCAGAACAAAGAACTAAAGTGAAGGGGAAAAAAATTAGGTTTTGGCATTTATTGACTGCTTATTACCATAGATATCCAGACATGCACAAACTGTTAGCCAGGGTTTGGACAATGATGGTGTCAGGGGGTTCCCGATGAGTCAGTGGAGAACAGTATAGGAAAAAAACAGTGAAGGCAAATGACCGGATGTAAGACACAGACACTTGTGTATGCTTGAAGAAGCCAAAGAGGGAGCAGAAAGGACTTGAGCGAAAGAGAGAGCTTGTTGGTGGGCGAAAAGAGAAAGGGAGCAAAAAAGCAGCTAGACACACACAGAGTGTACAGAAGAACAGATAGAGAAGGAAAGACCTTTATTCCTTCCCTTTTTTAGTACTCTTTTCCACTCATTCAAACCAAATGCCCCCCTGCAGGGAATGAATTCCAGCCTAATTATCCTCCTTGAACAAAAGATCTGTACTAAAGAGAGAGAGAGAGAGAGAGAGAGAGAGAGAGAGAGAGAGAGAGAGAGAGAGAGAGAGAGAGAAAGAAAGAGAAAAAATTCCTATCATGTTCATTCAGGCCAGGCAGTCCACACATATGAAAGTCCACTCTTGAAAGAAATTATGAGTCCATTCCAAAGCCCCATCTTTCTCCTGTGAGGAAAACAAGCGGTGGCATTATTAGACTATGGGAAAAATATTAGATGTCTAGATAAAGTGTTCCGAAGACAGCAACCCACAGAAAAAGTCTATAATTAGATGTAATCCCTTGTTAAAACATCATGCTGCTGAGCATAAATAATCTATGGGTTTCAAAGCTGAGCCGACATTACTGGCAGTACCATGCCAGAGAAAATAAAGTCAGACAGATGTGTCTAAAGTCTGTTTAAACTATAAAGTTTAAATAAAGGCATACAGAGAAATAACTAGAAAGATTAATTAAAAAAACTGTGCCTCTTTTTTCTGCATTTTATTCCAACAGGAAATCGGTTTCAGAATGTCATCAACTCTAAAGCCCCAAATAACAACTATGGACCAGTTTGCCATATTGCACACGTCGTAAACGCACCCGTAATAGCCATAAACATCCATATAAATTAGCGCACCCCAATCTGTTGCCTATGCTTTTCAGTACTCTGCCTCCCCCTTTGTGACTCCTTTCATCCTCTGCTTCAATGTGTTAAGATGGTGCAGAGGTGAAGCAGTGCACCATTATGTGCCTCACATTCCTGACAGAGCTTGTGCTTCACTTAGGAGATGTGATGGATAGGGACCTCGTCCTCCAACCAAACAGTTTCTAAGCTTAAGAGAAGATCGCAGATGAATCAGCAGGCTGAGAGAACGACTTCAGTCTTGCTAAAAAGCAGATCTGCACAAAACAAACCTCCATTACATGACTGAGGACAAGTCCTGTAACTTGTTTTGAAGGGGCTTTTTGAACAGCAAAGAGCTTCAGGGGTAGGACATGGCAAAAAGCCTACGTTTATTTTTACTGTCTCCATGTCTAAAGTCTGACAATGAACTATTCATAATATGGTTTGAACAAACAAGCAGAATCAAAAACAGCCAGAACATAAGATGTTTTGTTAAAAAGACTTGAAAGCATGAAATCTAATTGGGGCACAACACACCCGGAAAATGCATTAAGGTATTTTGCATGTTTTTCTGCTCCATAGCCAAATGTTTAATTGGAGGAATAATGCCAGAATGCACTGCTAGATTAAGCTGGCAAACAGGCTAATGGTTCACAATAAAAGATTTGTTGAGGTTCATGTCAGGCCTCATCAAAGGGAGGATGAAAACTGACAGCTTTGGCAACCCCAATGAATCTCCAAAGGATGCTGTCAATGTTCCTATATGGATACCTATGGATACAAACTAACAGATATTTGTATGTCCAAGTCTCACCTTCAGTGAACTGCATCAGTCTGATTTTCAAGACTTGTACATAAAAACTTCAGCTGTAATTATAATGATTCTCAAAATGAACATAATTTCACCACACTGAGTATGATCTTTTTTTTCAGATTAATAATTAATTGAAAAAATAAAAAGTTTGTTAAGACTCTTTGTGAGAACATGGAAAGTGCTAAACAAATAAAACTGAATAAAATCAAATGACAGTTATATAGACGATAAAGCATTTTTGTTATTTAGTGCTTCCAGGTCAAATTAATCCTTGCAAAAAGTTTCCAATGTTTTACTGGCATCCCATCCATGTTGTATTCCTTAGGTGCCCTTTGTTTAAACAATGAGCTTTGTTGTCCATTGCAAGCATTTTGAGAATAAAGTGGCTGCTGAAGATGAATAAATGCTTTTAGAGATGTTTTACTTGTTAAAAATTCATGTTATATGCAAGTTTAGGCTTTCCCTTCCCCTCTTCCTTTTTTTTAATGAGTTTTGGCTGTCCAGCACTTCTTTCTCTATAACCAAGAAGAACGTGTAGGGGGGAAAAAAAAAAAAAGATATTTAATACTTTGGTTGAGCAAAGCCATGCATACTTTGAAATTTTACCCTTGGACTAATACTTCAAAGGCTGTCACGGCTGATTTGCATCTGATAACTGCATTACAAGCAACACTCTGTGCTTTCCCTTAAGTATAACCGAGACTACTATCTGATATCGAGAGGCATGCACAACTTTACCTGTTCTCTCTGAATTGCAGATTTTTATCAACAAAGTGTCTTTTTGAGAATTGAGAAACAGCAATGTTGGTCACAAGCATGCACCTTGTTCATTTGCATCTTCTATTACAAACATTTGTTCTTAGCGTCCTGCAAGGTGAAGCCTTCCACTGATAAAACTCCAAAAAAAACCCCAAACAAACCTTGAAGTAATATGTGAATAAATTCTCCATTTCTTCTGTTTGTTATTATAATATGATTATTTCTACAGCTCATGACGTTCACTTGCACCTCAATGATCTGTATTTGTTTCCCAATATGCCATTACAGTGTTTCTTTCTTGGATTTCTACTACATACAAGATAAAGTGTCCAGAAAAACACTTTGGAAACTTTACACATTACAGCAAACTTTTTGAAGTAAAAAAAAAAAAGCTGCTAAAAAAACTACTGCTTTTTATAGATTATACTGTTAGACTAATATGAAGGTAGATCCTATTAGCTAGAACTAGCTTACCTGAGGACATTCCACCAAAGTTTCTAGAGTAATTTTTAGAGTAATTTCATTTACATCATTTGGCAGACACCCTTATCCAGAGTGACTTACATTTAACTCATTCATACATCTGAGCAGGTTTTGGTATACAAGACTTGCACAGGGGCCCAGGAGTGGCAGCTTGATATAGCTCAGATTTAAATTTACGACCTTCGGATCCAAAGTCCAATGCCTTAAACACTAATCCACCACCTCATAAGGTGTAGAAACACAAGGAGCCTGTAATATTTTATTACTTTGTTATATACTTTATTTATTATATTATATTGGGAATATAAAATTTATGAACATAAAATAAAATACATTTAAAGAAATAAAAAAATTATTGACATCTGTTCAGTTTTATTTGCCTAAAAGTACTGACTCTTTACCAGCTAAATCAAGTTTAGTACTTATTAGTCTCTAAAAAGTACCAAAATAATTGAATATGACTAAATCTCTTGTATTTCAATTTAAAAAACTTCAGCAAAATTTAAATTGGCTGGACAAAATGACACCGCTGCAACATGAGTGTTGGTAATAATTGTACTGCCTCCAAAGTATCCTTCAAATAGTTCACAAGAAATACAATATTAACCTTATAAGCTTTGCTCACATGTGTATATACCAAAGAAAAGCAGATGATTTCCACTGGCGAAAGTCTCTCTGCAGAAACCTACAGTAAAAGGGTTTCCATTTCAAACTGTCCAAGTATAACGGCTTGGACTCCTGAAGGAAACTCTTGTGTGTGGCCTTTCCCACAGACTTTAATTTTAGCTTTGATACACAATACAGCCTTGATTGCTTACACAATAGTGTGGGAGAGATAAACAGAGATTTAGCTCTAAAAAAACCCATCCTGTCCCTTTAAATCAATATAGTATGAGCTAATGGACAGATGGCACATCTAGAAAGTGACTTCATGGTTATTAATGGTCATTTGGCTAGCCCCGAGACATGCCTGAGAACTCGGCTAAATAAGTAACCTCAGTAAATGTCCGCCTCGCTGTTTAGCACGGATCAGGTGTACTGAATGACATTCTGTAACCGGATAGCACTGTCTGTGGGTGCAGACTGGCAGGAGGAATGCATGGCAGGAATGTGGAAGACCACCAGCTACAATTGAACAGAATGGGGAAAACTTTGCAAGGAGCAACATCAGACAGGACATGACAGCAGAGACCTGACTGCTTCTTCCCCAGGGCTAGGGCCGAGAATCAGCACTCGGCATTCCCACAATAAAACTCCCGAACTCAATGCAGCTCTCACATTTTTGCTGAGCCGGTGAAGTGTTAAGTTACAAATTAGGCTGAAAAATGGCCTGTCTAAACGTTTCACCAAAATGGTAAAAACGTACTTTTTCTCTAACAGAAATATTTTTAAATACTACTCATACGTATAATACATTTATCATTACTTTGACACAAGAATAACCAGGTAGTTTTGAAGATAAATGGAAATGAAATGAGATTGGAAAACATAATAACCCCACATCACCCTAGGATATCCAAGAATAAACAAGTAAATCAGTTTTGTGCGTACACCCTCAATAGTATAATCTAAATTGCTAATACTTCACAATAAAACAAGCTATAATAGCAGTTTTAAAATTGATTTTACAATCATATTCCCCTCAATAAAAAGACATGACATGGCTGAATGTGACATCTAGGTAACAGAGCATGAGGATTAAGAAACCATTTATTATCAGTTTGCTTTTAACCTTGTATTGAACTGCCGGTGACGCATAAAAATCCTGGAAACATTCCAGCACTTCATGTCATCCACAGCCTTCAGGCTCATCCTGTGATGGCAGTTGGCAGCCTGAATGTTGTCTTTAGGCCATGCATTCTACAAGCAGAACTGGAGATGTTAAGGAAAAAACTATATCAGATCGGATTTCGAAGTTGGTTTATCTTTCCAAAAGTGCAAAAAATAAATACACAAAGAAAACAGAAATGTACAGGTACAGTGATGCTGTCAGTGTTCTGAACAGGTAATGGAATGTTCTTTTGTTTGGAAATCACAGGAAATGGGGTAAAGTTTTTTTGAGGGGGAAACAAATATGTATTCTTTTAATAAAGTCATTTAGGGAGCATCCGTTGCTCGTTGGGGCAAAAAATCTATTCTAGACTGCTGCACAATATTCTTATTCGTGCCACCTACCAGTAATGCCACCTGTACTAAATACATTAAAGTCTTCATGAAAACCTGAAATCCATAAAATGTAGAAGTAAGCAGTTTGATCAAGCAAAACGTGCTTTACATAAAACTCTTCAGTATTCTACACATCCTTATGTAAAAGTAAAGCATGTCTTTGTCTGCCAGGATCTTTTTTAAGCAGATTAAATGTTAAATCCTGGCAATTAAATGTGCATTAAAGATTAAATCACAGAAACCAGAAAAGAACAAAAGACTTGTTATTGTCCCTGCCTTGAGCAAAGAATAAAACATGATAGAGCATGTTGTTATAGGGGAAAATATCAATGGAATAGTAACACATGATGCCCTAAAGTAATTTATTTCAATGATACAATACCAAATAGCACTTAAATGTTTTTATTTATGAATGACACATGTACATACATCTACATCTAACACTTTTCTGTTAGTACTAATAACAGAAACATAATTTCTGTCATATTTTCTGCCAATGTAGGATTTTGTGTGGTGAAAGGTCTGCTTGGAAAGAAATGCTTCTTATGTGCTTATCATTAAATTAGTAAATGCTATTTAGCGGAAAAGGAGAACAATAAACAACAAGGGTGCACATTCACGGTTTGGTACATACCTTGGTTTTTAAGTCACGGTTCGTTTAATTTCGGTACAATTAGGGGCATGAAATGTAAAACATAAACTTGCTTGTCGTTTTTTTTTTTTATGAACCCAGTTTATTATTATTAATGTTTGTGAGCATCAACAGTTTACATTTTAAAAACAATTTAAAATAAAATGCCTGCTTGGTTAAATAATATATGAAATAATATTTGTATTTTATTCAAATAAAAATAAATGAATCAAATGAATGCAATATACTTTATTATATTGATTAAATTGAGTAATTAGTTAAATTGGCACAAATTTATTTTATTAAATAAAATATAATAAATAGAAAAAAAAAATATTTTATTAAATAGTTTACATACTGTATATGTTAGACCCACTTGGGTAATACAGATATATGTGTTCGTGTGTGTGTGTGTGTGTGTGTGTGTGTGTGTGTGTGTGTGTTTGTTTTACATTAAATAATTCATTTTCTTAAGATATGATCCACTTAACTGTTTTACTTATTTCAGCATACTTTAACAAATATCTTAATTCCTTTCATCCTTCAAGAAGAAATCCTTCAAGCAAACACTAAAGAATCCGCACATAAAAAAGGGTTGCATTCGGTACACGTGTGCGCCAAACAGAAAGCCCTGTACTGAATAATTTTAGCACAAACACGTACGAATACACACCTAATAAACAATAAATTTCAACATTTACAGACAATCTGCCTTATCAAATAAAAGAAAACCTCAAAAAGGACAACATATTATTAGCTAGAGCTTGTTTTCCGGTTTGACAAATGCATTTTTAAAAATCATCTAAGCTAAGCAAAATGCCAGACTGGCAATAGATTTTCATTCTAACTACAGATGCTTATTTGCAGGGAAGACTGGACAACCCTGGCCAAAGCAATCATTGCCAGGAACAAACCCTGCCATTGTCACTTTCGGAGGTTGTACTAATTACACCTAATCCCTGGCACCTGACAAGGTGGACTTGCAGAGTGGCCCCAAGAATTCCATTGCCAACTGCCAGAAACAGTTTGGACTTTTAGCTTCACTGCTGCTGCTGGCTAATGGCTTAAAGTGGATGAAGTACAAATCTAGAATGAACCTATTTACCTCATGCAAACAACTGTGATAAAGACTAAAGCAAGCAAATGCACAAAGTACCACTACAGTTTCATCCATAACATCATTATAAACATTTATGAATCTGACTGTAAACATGTATAACTGCTTCTTTTGCAAAGGGCAAATTATTTAATTTAGTCACCTTTGACAAAGACCTGAGCGAACAAATAATTGTTTACCAGAAGTTTAAATGCTATTAAGTCTATAGACAGTTAGGATTAGTTGTATACCATGCAAACAGAGTAGTCCTTTTTAAGATGCAGAAAACATTCCTGAGTGCAGTTACATCTTTTGAAATGGGAGCCCTGAATCTTACCATTCCTTACACACTCATGGACAATATGGACAGGCAGCCAGCATTCTTAGCATTCTCTTGTCAATCATCAAGTCTCCAAAAAGAAAATCTGATTTGGGGTCTATAACAAATAAAATTAAGTTCTTCTATTCAGAAAAATGTATGTAGTTACCTATAGCTAAGTATATAAACCTATTGGAGATATATTTTGATATTTATATACATTTTGTCTGGATTTCTGTCTTTGTCAACACTAAAGAGTGGGTTTGCTTTTTCAGAATAAAAGATTGAATCCAGACCAAAAATGTGATTATAAAATTGCATGATTTGCACTGAATTTCATGAACAGTCCTGCGTTACCAAAAGTCATGTCCTTTAGTCAAAGTTGTTTAAGTGGTAAGTTATGTGGTCGGGCCATTGAGTACAGCCTTTAAACCTCATTTTGTTAGTGCAAATGTAAGTAATTTATAAAAAACTGTTGAGAGAATGTAAATGTACAGAACAATAAGGTCAGTGTACAAAGGATGAAAAAGCTATGTACTTAAAAAAAAAAAATTACTAGTTACTGTGGCAAGAATGAGATTTAAATGCTGAATTACCAGTTTTAACAATATCAGTCTACTGTGATAAATTAAATGTATCTTAGTCTTGGATATAAAAAAAATACTAACTATTAAAATAATGAAATATTTACTTGTGGGAATTGGCAATGATCTATCTTCCTTGTTAATTTTATTCAGCAGTAATGCTGAGATTTTGCAAGTTCTAGTCTTAAAATGCACTGAAAAACATGAACAGCAGGTATTTAGACCTACGCTCTCTGTAATTTTGACCTCCAGTAATTATGTTCACAGATTAGAGCTATGTTTCCTGGTAAGCATAAGTCTTTTTACTTTCCCCACATCTTAAAAGGCCTAAGCTCGTACATGCATACATGCATTTCTCTTACATAGATTTGTCAGTACATATATATATATATATATATATATATATATATATATATATATATATATATATATATATATATATATATATATATAAATAAAGAGCCAAAGAGTGGGAGGCTGAAAGAGAGAGAGAGAGAGAGAGAGAGAGAGAGAGAGAGAGAGAGAGAGAAAAGAGAGAGAGAGCCCATTGAAAACCCATTGAAATGTCCAGAATGTGTGCTGTCTTTACACAGTTTAGAAAATGCAGTGAGTTCTATTAAGAGCTGTTATGCCACATGTCTGTGCAGGTACAGCAGATCTCTTACTAACTTTATGGACTCACTGTTCAAGCACTTCAATTTCCCAAAGCCACATCCCAATGTTTCCTTCTGCTTAATGCTTTCTGTTTATATCCCTAGTCTATGAATCATCACAAAAGACAAACAGACTTCTGCAAGGTCTCATGGGGTAGATAATTTAAACTCAAATGAAAGAACAGCAAGTGCTTTAGCATTTAACTTTATTTATACAGCTAGCTGGCTTTGGATAATGCTGAATGTAAGTCGAAATGCATTGCGAGTGAAAAGTGTGGTTTTGCCTTCTGTAATCTGGGTTATAAAGAATGAATAGAAGCTCGAGGAAAGTGACCAAAATCAATCATAATGCGAGGCAAGTGCTAACCAGGTCAGTGACAGGCAATACAAATATTTGTGTTATATAAATTTATGTTTAAAAAGTGACCACTGACAAATTACATCTTTGTGAGGTCACATGCAGCAAATTTGCTACTTATGTAAATGTAGACACAATGCCATTTTAAATCCCAGTTAATGAAAGAGTAGTATTCTACGTTTTATAGCTTTGGTCAACAATATTTATTGTAAATATTTTTACTGTATGTATTTAATTACAATATGTTATACAAAAAAAGTTGTGTCCATTAATTACAAAAAAAAGTAAATAGAGCTTGAGGAAAAATATACATTACATACAAGTGCGGCTAAAAAAAGCAGATAAAAAAGGTTTGTGCTGACATACATCCAGTTAGCATGCAAGGTCGTTGAGACTTAGATTGCGCATGTCATGCAAAGGTATGTGTGCTATCGCCGACATAACTGATTTAACACAGAGACTGTTGTTTAAGCACAAGTGCTCTTTTTTACAGTTGGCATCAAATTCCAAAGCACAGCCAATTTTGTGGAATTAATCCCTTCTTTGACCGTTCCAAAGATCATAATGCAGACGTTGGCATTTTCAGAGAAAAATAAATAAATAAATAAATAAATAAATAAATAAATAAATAAATAAATGTTCAAAAACACGTGAAGAAAAATGACAATGTACAGTATATAAAACCTCAAGCACATGCATGTAGCCCAGCCACTTTTCTAAATAAAATTTTTTATCTGTAATGTACAAAAGTTGTTGCATGGAGCAACAACCAAGAGTCTAATATTGGTTAGGACCATATGGACAAAGAAAGATTCCTTTCATCCAAAAAAAACAAAAAACAAAAAACAGAACCTTAATGAGTAAGCGCTAGGCTTCCCAAATAATGGGCTGTCACATTTTGTTAGAAAAAGCAGCCTAAATAAATGTGACCAAGAAACATGTGCTCTCCATCAACCGCAATGACAAGCATGATCTTATCACTAAGATTAGTCAGTAGCCCGAGCTCACAGAGTATCCAGTACAACATATCAGTCCAGCACACCTTCACATGAATACATGTTAAGAACTGTTGAAAAAGTGCAATAATGTGATTATGTGTAATTAGATTAAATACCACAAGCACTAGAAATGTTAAATGTCAATCAGTTTATAAGAAACACACATATATCCTCTTGAAAGATAGAATAAGGTGGCAACCTGCTGTTAAAAGCACTGTAACACAAAGCCAGTGTAACACAAGCAGGGCTTAGAGTGCAAATACCAAGCCAGCACTTGACTTTTTGGTATATGTGTTGGTAACTGGGAAACAAATGCATTTCAATTAGGAATTTGAATCAGGGTCCTCAATCTGTTTTTGTTCCTCTTTACCAGAAAATAAATTCCACAGACCTTGGCATGACCATTATTTAAATGTGTGCAGAGCTATGCTGTCTGTTAGCACGTTGTATTCATAGAGTTTCTACAGACAGAACAAAGTAGTTCACATTATTATTAGGCAGCCTTGGTTTTAAGGTACTGAGCTTTGGATTTAGATTATTTACAAAAACAGGATAAACCAGTTAATACCTTAAAAAACGATAAAATAATAATAACTTTGATAAATACAAAAATATATAAAGGTCTTCCTGAGAGGTCCACATTAAGAACTGCTTTATAAAACACAAATTGGTTGTAGAGCTTTACTTTAATGTTTGTCCAATTATGAATAAGTTTAAATGACTTGAGTTTTTAGTCATCATGCAATAGTTTTTCTTGTTCTGAAAGTGTGTTGTTTAAAAAATAATAATTAATAATAAAACTAAATCCCTCTTGTTTGTGTAGGTGTGTGCCAATACTTTGGCTTCAAGGCTATTTTAAAATCCTAAAACTGATCACTTCTAAGGATATAGCACGAATGTTTATTCATTCGTGTCTCGCAGGTGCGCTTTTTTATTTTTTCCTTAGTTGAGGAGATAAGCTCTTGCCTTTCTTCGGCATGTCTAAGTGTGTGGCACAGTTTCTCTGGACTTGCATCAGCAAAGTAAATAGAAGGCTCCATTCTTTGTATGCACCCTAGTTCATGGCCAAGACTTTTGCTGGTGCTGAGTTTACCCTATCTATTGTGTGGTAAATGACAAAACACACCATTCTACCAGAACACATCTGGGAGCACTACTATACAGCCAGACTCAAAGCAGGAACTGGCAAAAAATCACCTGCTGGTGTTAATGTTTGCCAAGATTCCTAATGTCATCTGAACACAGTGTAATTTGGCATCTTTCCTGCAACCAGAAAGGATCACTGGTGGACAACCGATTGTATCACTTACTATTTGTTTCATTGCCACATGCAAAAACCTGTATCTGGTCAATGCACTTTTGCATTTTGCAAGAGATAAGCTAAAAAATGTCCCCCTGGATATAAAAACCACTATGGAGACATAGGTTTACAGGCAGTCTTCCAGCTACAACCACATGCTCAAAGTGTACTTTCTGTCATGTCCAATTCTCGGCCCCAATGCCAATACTCTCAAGAGACTTGCTGCTATTGATGCTAATCTCCCTTGAGTGAGGTGGGACACCTTTTATGCCCCTGTGGTGTGCGATTTGTGAGGACATGAAACAAGAGAACTGTCTATGAAAGCCTGCTGTTGGTGAAAGGAAGATGAATGACAAGAATGTAAAGATCCTTTGAAATGACAATGCATCTTGAAGGCTCATAAGGAAACAGGATATGTCAAAATGATACATCATGTTAGTGTACAGTACAACCTACAAAAGTCCTCATTAACTAGAATCAACTGAGTTTCAACTTTGGAAACCACGACTTAAGGAATCAATGGAATATATAGTAGATACTGTATGACTTTGCCCAGTGCATGTTTGGAATGACTGCCATTTGCCCTTCCAGCTTTGTGTTATAGAAGGGCGTAATTCAAATCCCATTTTCATTCATGAGAATAAAGCAGCTGGTATAGATTTCATGGCTATGGTTGCATCCAGGCCTGCGTTCACCAGACTGTCACTTAGGCCTTTAAACGCCTCCTAAACTGGTTCAGGGGAAAAGGTGCCAGAGGGATCTAATTTCTCACATAGGGTCCAGAAACAATGCTTTGTGTTAGGCAAATCTGCACCTGGTGACCAGGGAAACCACTTTTTAGACTCCTTATACCCTTGACAAGGCTTCAGCATTTCCTGACTACTGAATGTAGAAATGGCCTGAATGCTCAAGTCCAAAAGCAAAGATAATCCTGGCACATGTCAATGTTTTCAAATAAAATAAAAGTGTCCACATTAAACATTCTGAAACAATCTGTACATACATATTGTGCTGTACATTTTAGCCTTCTGTTCACACTGAGACACTCTCTGAAATGGATATTCAAAATGGCATATTTTTATGTGACCCATTCAACCAGTGTGCCTGATATTCAGTTGGTAACTCAGTTAAAAATTAATGTCACTTGTACAACATACAGATCACAATCTTTTAAAGGGAATGGAATGTTCACTCACATTTGCTATTTGTGCATCAATTCAAAGGCCCAGAAAGGTAAATAACCCAAAGACAGGAATGACGCAGGACAAATTTTCTTTGTTTTTACACACCTCTAAAATTAAGATGGTATTTTTAATCAAAGGTTCAGAAATCATTTCATTAATTTTTTATATACATGTCAATTGGATTTAAATAAATGAAGACCCAATTAAAATGACTTTGGTACATAGAAAAAAAAAAGGAAAAGCCAAGATTTAAAATTTTTGCTTTCCAGGTGTGGAATATTTTTTTAATTTCCATAATAATCAAAGTTCATGCTGTGACTATAAAAAAACACATAGCACAGACAGCTGCGGCCCCCTACATTAACACAAGCCCCCATATGAACTTGAATTGTTTCCGCCAGCTGGGAAAACAACACGCTATGATATCTATGTAGCCATTAAGAGATTATCTTCTTTTTTAAAACCTTGTCATTATTTAGAAGGAAAGGCACACTGTCCAGCAAATGTCGCAGTACACACAAAAATTCCACAATGTCTAAGCACGCCTATTTGTGTTTGGTGCCTTTTATCTTACAGTGCATTTCCACGACACGTTATGAGTGTGCATAGTCTGGTGGCCTGTCATTTGTCAAAGTGCACTATACAGGTAAAGTGTTGGTGAGATTATAGCTAACGGGAGTAAATAAGTGAGGGTTTCTTGGTAGACAGGAAGGGCTTCAGCACAAGTGAGAGGGCCTGCTATACCCTATTAGCCTCAGTGATGGCTAGGTGCGCTCTACAGGCTATTACAAATCCCCCTTTCATGCCACTAGGGCGGTAATTATAGTTTTCCTATTGGTTTTTCAGCACTAAGCTCAAATGCTGGTCTAAGTGTATGAGAGGTGTGCATCAGATAGCGAAGAGAGACAACACAAGAGAAACACAAACAGCAGCAGTACAAGCCTTATACATGCCCTCAAATGGTAGATGACCTAAAAGAAAAATGGTGATGAAAGTACATTAACTTGTTGATATATGAACAGGTCTGAAAGTTAGCTAGGGGTCTCTAAATAATATATAGTGAGGTAATGGATACAACTGTGGACTTTATAGTAAAAACAATAAATACTGTAATACTAATTCTAATACTAATACATACATAAATACTTTGTGAGGAAAGATAGTATGCTTTTGGGTGGAGACATTTTTATAACTCTAAGTAAAAAAAAGGCTCACTATGAGTGAAAGGAAAACTCTGCTACAAAGTGCATAAGTTGAAATTTGCTGATTAGCTATTTTACTGTTAAATCCCATAATGGAAAATTACCAGTGCAAGTTCCAATTGTATTAAATAAGAGAAAAAGAATTACTGATGAAAAACATAAATAACATAGATTTTGCTATGAGCTTTTAAAAATAAAAGAAACAAGAGCTTCTTCTCTCATTTTACATGTCATACTAATAAGAAATCTGATGTAGAAGCTGAAGAAGATGGCAATAGTACAACTCAAAATACAAGTATACACATTCACAGCAGATTTGCAATGCAGTTGTGACTTGAAACTACAGGATGAGTGGTCGTCTTGAAATAGTAAGCATAAATGTTGATGCATTGGAACTTAATCTCTTCATTAGCTAACCATCCAAAAGGGGGTGATGTAGCTAGCCAAAGTGAAAATAGATCAACATGATGAAAATATTACCTCAGAATTGCATTACAATTTAAATCTTTAAGACACTAAAATAACAGCTGCATGTATTTCCAATCTCATAAACACCCAAGCAAACACTGATCTACCGGAGGTTTTACTATTCAGTTTAGGAAAGCCATTATCGCTCAGCTCAGCTTGGCCATGCCCTACACTTAACCTATTCATGTATATACCATGGTATTTATGAGTGTGGGTGTGTGAACTAGAATGTTATATGGCTGGCTTAAGTCAAAGCTGCTGCAATCTTTTTTTGAATGGTAAATATGTAAATGATATCAGAGTCGTAAATTTACACCATGAACAGGTGAGGGGAATTTAGCTCCAGGGCTAAGCTTCTGTTTCTTGACAGAGCAGAGACAAAAATCTAAATCTACACTCTACAGCTAATCGGCAACACTGTAAACAGTGTTTATCATTGATGTAAACATAATGGCAGCAATAGTGGCAGCAATATCGATAAAAAGATTGGTGATCCTTTATAATGGAAAACATGGCAAGGCTCAAAGCACAACATATATCTTCAAGCCTGACATTGAAGATTTGTAAGGCTTCTGCCCTTACTGAAGCTGTAGAAATCTTATAGACCAAGAGAGCAGCTCTGTGATCAAGTGTGCTGTTAAACACAGCTCTGTTTTATGTCCATCTCTATGTCTGCATTCCTCTCTTGGTGGTGAGGAAAGCAAGGTCACGTTTCACATCTGAGCGCATGTTCAGACGGCACCCAGCATCCATCCCTTGCCTTCAATTTCTCATTCTGTTGCATTATGTTTTCAAGTCGCTAGCAGAGCTCAATAAGATTTAACCTGCAAACAACAAGTTTAGATATATGGGAGATACAAATTGTGTCCTTTCTAATAGGGCAAATCTCTTGAAATGGAATGTCCCAAAACCACTACAATCTTATAAAAGCACATAAGTGGGTTTTGATTGAAAAATCTAAATCGTTCAAGGCTCTATCTCTAGACTAAGACCTGTCCAGTAAAGTGGCTTATCTCATTTTACTCTGAAGAGATATTGTTGTTGAAAAAAATGGACAAGGTAAAAAGAAATGCATTATGCATTCTACGTTGTAAATTCAGCAGTTCATGGCCTTGACAGAAGCCATAGATGCTACAACAAACTCACTAATATCAATATAAAATACATTGTGATAGAATAAGTAGTTCTTAGCCATGTGACAAACAAATGTGGAGAAACACTGGTGATACCAGCCGTAAGACTTCTATACAGAGAGCAAAGTCTTATTCTAAATTACTTTTAATCCGACTATCTGTATGGCACAATTGCGAGTGTGGGATAAATTTAAGCAGTGTTAAATGACATCCATCAATGTCAGAAGAACTAAAACTCACAAGGGGATTTTAATCCAAGTTAAAGCGGTGACGGGGAAAAAAGGACACACAAATCAGATTAAGATATTGTGGGATCATGATACATTTCTAGTATGTGCTATCAAATATCTACAAAGGCATTAGTTCTGCTTTACTGAACTGCTCTTAGAAACATGGACCAGGCTGTCTCCCTGACAGCAATGTAAATCCAGAACTATATCATGTCTAAGAAGCCCTAGAATCATCATTGACTGAAGCGCACACATACTCAAACACACACACACACACACACACACACACACACACACACACTTTTGCATTTAAACACAAATACAAAGGCTTTGTGCAGAGTCTTCTCCATACTGAGGCCTCTCTAATAAAGTGGCATAAATCTTGCTCATTCACCATTCAAAACGATGCCATCTTCACACCCACATAGCATCTCGACCAGTAAAAACTGTCTAAATCTCAGTCTGAAAGCAAAAGATAAACTAAAATCCACAGGTTACTGAGGGCACTGGACCTGCTAAGGCAAAATAGCTGATAAGCGTGACCCTCTTCAAGTTTTTTATGCAAGTCAACTCGGCCAATGACCTCAAGGAACTTAAAAACTTAGCCACAGGCATAAAGGCCTTGCCTTTAAACAAAGAGCGTGCCTAGACTTCTCTTGAGAGAGGGACTGGTGGTATTTCAATGTTAAAGACTTCAATATAGCATGCAGTCTTATTTACTAAAACTTTAAACCTTCAGCAGAGCGAGTTGAGACAGTCAGCAGAATTCTGGCATGTGTACTAGTCTTCAAAAGCGGGTTATCAAGTCACATCACGTTCAATACACACCCTTAAACATTTCTCCTTCAATTAATTCCCAACAGTAACTCATTTCAAAATGTGAATTCAGCATACACTAGTGGGAGAGTACTTCTCATCAAATAAAGCTGCTTAAAAACTAGAGATTCGGCCAGATTCAAAGTTGCAAAATATCCAACTGTCCTGAATATGAACAATTAGCCAGCGAGCTAACAACTGTTGAAAGTGCTCAACAGTAAGACAAAGGGAATGTGTTGTCAGGTGTTACAATGACAGGAAAATACACTACTTTACTCAGGAGGCAGATGTCTAAACAGTACCTCCTGATCCATTTGTCTCAACTTCATGTTCACAATTTACTATTAATAGCTGCTACTGAGAGGAGTTTCAGTTGACTTACATTTAGTTTGTATACATTATTTCAACAACATTTCTAGTTTTAGCTGTTCAAAAACAATCGATTCATTTTAAAGGAAAAACTACGTACAAAGATTTTTTTTTAAAGACAAAAAAATAAACTAGAAGAAACTGTGGAGATTAAAGCCCTGGACAAACCAAATGTTCTAGAAGCACTTTAATAAAATACGGTTGAAAGTATTTTTTTGGTAAATGTGAAGCTCTCAACAGGACCTTCCTGTCCTTCCGTGTTCAGGCATCCACATGGGCCAGGCAGGGGTCCTTGTTTGCTGTGATTCCTAATGCATCGTTTCATTTGTCTATTAAACGTGCCAGCAGGGTGTCCCCTTACAGCTGTTCCCCCCGGGTCTGCTCCGCTGCTTCAGGCTACACACACTCAAAAGAAAAGGGGAACTGAGTACATAACAAAAGGAATTGTCCACGAGGCCAGGGAGAATGCTGAGTTTTGGACCCTAGTGGACACGGGATAATGCTATTCTCTCACGCTGCTTTAGATCAACTGTGACAGGTTACCCTGCCCATCATTTGAAGGACCTTAAGCCTCTGAAATGTGCCTTAAGCATCCAGTTCTTTTCAAAAACTAATGAAGCAAAATAGCACCACTCTAATATTTCATGCACATTCTTAAACACCTCAAATGTATTACAGACGCCGCTGCATTTTCTCTATATTCTCTATATCTTCTTTTTTTCAGGAAAAGTCTTATGGATTTTTTTTTTTTTTTTGGTTTTGTAAATCGATGATGACCACAGAGATCACTTACAATAAAATATTTACAAAAGCGTCTCAGTTTCTGTCTTATAAATGACAGCTGTACACCTGACAGACATGCAATCTTCTAAATTAAATGCAGCTAGGCAGCTAGAGTAGTGGCTTTATAATTCACATAAAATACAACAATCCTTTTCCACTTCCCACAGTAATGAATGCTGCAATAGATATACAAACATCCAAAGTTGTACAAAACACTTTAAGATTTTAGCGACTCTTTAAGCTGATCTTAAGGAACATATCATTTGATTTCACATCATTTGATCGTTTTTTGTTTTGTTTTGTTTTTTTATACGCCGACTGACTTTTGATTACACTGAAACATGCAGCACGACATGTGGCAAGTAGAGAAATGGTTTATCGAAAATTTCTATGATGCTTTTTTGAGTTTTCAAAACGATGGGTAATAAAATGCTCCAATATATAATTAAAATAGGTTATAAGTAAAAGTAAACCCATTTTAGATCTGAATTTAGAGAGACAATTAAGAACTTCCTATCACAAGCTCTCAGTCTCTTACACAACCTTTGATTCATAGAGCTGATCGTATGGACTAATTCCATTGCAGTGAAACATTGTAGATAAACTATGTATTCTTTACACATTGGTTTCCAGGTGCATTTACAGAAAGAATCTAAACCTTGCAGCATGACATGTTTAAGGTAGAAAACAGCTAAATAAACTTTTGTATGCAATGAGTGAGGATGGAATTTAAGGGATCTATTGCACTGTTTTCACCATGATGAAAAAAAAAATCCAATGCTCAAATACATCATTCAAAAAATAAAAGTTAATGTAAGACCATTTCAGCACAAAGGAAATCCGTTAGATTTTCAATTCAGGAGAGACTATTTACAATTTCCACCATAGACTTATTTTAAGGGTGTATGCAATTAAAATGTTTCACCGTCTCCTGCATATGCACTATCATAAAAACTATCAAGATGTGCAGAAAGCGTCCACGGACAGCGCCACAGGTCCACAGCGTATTTTCTCAAAGTGGAAACCAGTGCAACAAGTGTTCTGCGAGCACCGCCTAGCGCGTGCGAGTGCCTGATGCTCGCGCTTACCTGGCCTCTGCGCCGCGGCTCGCCACACCAGCACGCACAGGAGAAGTGGCTCCAGCCACCGGATCCACCTGCAAACAAGGGTCACATATACAGCCACTGTTAGATTGCTTGATTGACCCATAAAACCCGCTATAACGAAATAATAATAAAAAAATATATATGCAACGGAATCCGACGCATACCTGTGAGCCATCCCGGGTTCAAAACGCGCACACGGAAATCCGCTTCGGTTCGTCTGCGCTCTGCGCGGCACTGTCTCCGTGTGCCGCGGATCAGCAGCTGATGCGAGCGCGTTGATGTAAAAAAAAAAAAGCAGCCACACAGAGAGAGAGAGAGAGAGAGAGAGAGAGAGAGAGAGAGGAGGAGGAGATGGTGGAGAAGGAGGTGGAGGAAAAGCACCAACGCGCAGGACCCCCTACCCACCACCGGGTCCTAAAGGGCGCGTGAGTGACAAGTCTGTACTGACCAGAACTTCAACAACCAACATTGTTTCCTGTGGGGTCTACTGATATTACTGGAACGATCTTAACACCTAGAAATACCATCGAAATAGTCCTTTTATAAAACTAAATGCAAGAATGAAACAAATAGATAACAAAGATATATTTTCCCTTTGATTGCATGAAATGCTTAAACTTTGTGGTTAAACTTTAGCAAACAGCTAAAGTAAAGTTTATACTTTCAGTAGTGATGGTTGAAGACAGTTAATAAGAAGTAAAAAAATGTTGTGAAAGCAGATACTTTAAATCTTACATCGAACATTTTGAATTATGATTTTACCTTGGTGTACAAGACCAATTTTTTTTTTAACAATATAAGATGGACATTTTTTGCTGCAACCTGCATATGTGAACGTTGATGACATGAATCTTTTATGAATCCAAGGATCCTTTATACTGAAACCTTCTCCAGGGTGTATATTGACCAGTATTAATTGGGATTGTAACATTGAACATATCTTCATACATTAATGTGTACAGTACATTTACCTTCACTTTTTAAATTTCATTATGTTACAGACTGATACTAAAATTGTTCCAATAGTTTTGTTCCTTCTCATTAACCTTACATCCAGGGTGTTTTTTATTTTTTTTTACTTTCATCTTGAACTTCTTGGAAACCCCCATCCTTCTTGGGAACTATGAAGTACCAGCTGTAGAACCCGGACTCTCTGTTGAACGAGGGACCACCTCAATGACCTGCTTGTTCAAGAGAGTTTCTACTTCTTGTTCCATAACCAAAACCTGCTCAGGCCCCATCAGACACCCCAATGAACCGGGGCAGATGAGACCCGAACTGAATTGTATAGCCTCTCTCTACAGTGCGCAGGAAACACTGAGAAACGTCCAGAAGGCATTTCCATTGTGCCTTGAAGCACTATATGTGGCAGTGTTAACAAGCCGATCCCCTGAGGGTGCTGAGGAGGGGCAGGCACAGTGTACTGAGGTGTACGTCACCCCTTCCCGGTGGAGACCCCAAAATCTTCTGACTCGTCAGGATCACTTGGCCGAAGCCATCTCATTAAAGATGACAGTCCTTAGATTCATCAGTTCCTTGGGCCTTGTCTGGAGCGTCGCTCAGGGTCACTAGTTTATAGAGCAGTGCGAGTGGCAACACTCCGTTTCTGAAACTCATGGTGCCTGGCACTCGTGCTGGGCTGGGGCTGGGGTTAGGGCTGTGCCCACCGAGCAGCCCGATAAAAGTGGCGAGGGAGGAACCGCTGGAACACTGCCGACTGTTTTTCTCCTGGAATTTTGCGACAACTGTATTTACGACACTTTACGATATTTACCACAGGGCATCCACCAGAAAGGCTCTATTCCTGTCAGACAAATCTGACAGGGTGAGCCAAAGGTGTCTCTCTGTTGAGACCAGAGCGGATATAGACTGACTGTAGGCCCTAGCATTTTTGTTTGTGGCCCTGAAAGCTAGGTATGTTGCACAACACAGCTCTCGGACCCCGTCACTGCCCGTAGGCACTCCCTCATTCAGCTTTTGCAGCCGGTTGGCCTGATAAGCCTGCAACACGGCCATGGTGTTGACCCGCTGCCGTGTAAGCCTTGCCAACCAGAGCCGAGGTAGTCGGCAGTGGCTTGGTGTTCGGTACTGTGGCCTTAAGGGGTAATGCAACACCCAGGGAGAGATAGCCAGGCAGCGTCTCTTCAACCCAGGGCATCATCCTTCAGCCCTACTACATAAGCATAGAAAGCGACGTTGGGGCTGGGAAAAAAGGCAGACCCTGGCGTGGAGGTAGTGACATGGAGGTTGCATGAAACGTACATCCAGCTTGCTCAGTGGACCTAGTTTCTCTGTCGGCTGGCCAGGCGATATAAAGCTTGGCAACAGCACAAGTCACTACCTCCAGCAGCTCCTTGAAATTAACAGGCTGTGGGGGCGTGTCCTCACTAGCGTCCATCTCCTCCCCCCTCCTAGGAAAAAGATAGGTTGAGCACAGTGCTCTTTTCACAGATGGAAAGAAACCGACGAGAGCCAACCGAGCATTCTGTGTGTATCCCAGACAAGCTACACATGGGCTGTGTGTATCACCCCATGATAAAGCAGGGGCAAGGAGAAACACAAAGCCTGAAAGTCTGCTTGCCTTTATATTTTTGCTTTTCCATTTCCTTTCTGATTTTAAACACCTTTTTATATATTTTTACCGACTTACCAATACTTACCGTGGCAAAAACAGACACACAGATTGCTTTCTGAACAAACAGAAGCTAACCTGTTGTGATAGCCATGTGCTTTTATTGCTTCCTGGTTCAATGCCGTTTTTTCCGTTGGACTGATTACACATTACACTACATGTAGACACGTGGGGGTGTTCCCAAAGCTTTCTTGACACTGCTTGAGTTCCTGAATGGGAACTCTTTATTGATGCAAAATCTGATTAGAGACTATATAGATAGTGACATAATATAGACTTTATATTTTGCTTTGGCAGAACCAGAAACTATATTGAGAAAGGACACACTTGCTCATGACTGTCTTTACTGTCTATTGTATGGGTTTACATCTACTTTACACATCAATCACCAATTAGGTCACAGAGTCCCATTTGTGGGCCCCAACAAAACCAGTATCCACATTGTGCTGGGGTTTCTTACAATCTCTCAATAGCAGCCCATGCCAAACATATTGCTAAAATAAAACTTGATTCTCAATTTATTATTATAATTTTTTTTACCATTTACCTGCAGAATAAGACATCTAGGCCAAATGTATCTGTTGTTCACAGAATCTGTAGATAAACACCAGGTAAACTTAACTATAGTATAGTACAGTATAGTATAAGCTATAGCATCTAAATAGTGTTGAAATGTTCTAATTTCCCACAGAAAGCCTTTGTGATGCATTGCATCAGTGACAAAAAACAAAACAAAAACTTGTCAACATTGTACAATCTCAAAATCTTCTAGCTCAAAAAGATTTAGTCAGCTCTAGAAACAGGACAAAGGCTTTTAAGACCAGTAGTGGACAAAGTACACAAACTATGTACTTAAGTAAAACTTTCATTTCAGTAAAAGTACAAATGTTTTTGCCTTCCAATGTACATCAGCATCGAAAGTAGTATGATTTATTATGGCTATAATGTTCTGATTATCACTTTTGTCACAAGACTCTTACTTAATCAACTCAATTTATGGGAAAAGACTCTGTTACTCTTAGCACAACAATCTATCAATAGAATAATATTAATGACTGATATTGATTTAAACTGATTGATATCTATTTAAATGATCATGAGCTCAAAACATTAATTTCATCTACATAAAAAAAGAAAAATTCACACAAATAAGGTGCTGTAGCTTGTTAGAGTCAGGAGTTTCTTCCACTTCATTTTATAATAAACACAAATCTCATAGTCTATTAAATTATGTATTAGATATCATATTTGTGCCTATGTAATATTTTATTCAAACAAGCTTACAAGAGCCATAATTGTTGATCTATGATGGCTTAGGTGAAGATCATTGTACCTAAAGATTAGAGGTGTTAAAACACTCTCACCCAGACTGTGGCTCTCATGGTTATGTCTATAAAATTAGGCTTCAATCACTGAGGAATGAAAATTATAGATAAGACCCAAGGGAGTGTGAGCCATGGTTACTCTTCAATTTTACACATATTGTTTAAATACTTACCTTTAGGCGAATGTTTTCTCACAAATGGTACACAGAAATACTTTTGGAACTTAATCCTGATGGGTATCCATTGCATTTAAGTTAATATAAAATATCTACAGTATCTCGTGGAACACAAATATCTCAAGGAACATACATATATTACATACATAATAGACGAGGTAATTACTGATTAGTTATAGTTTAGGTATATAGTAAAAATCTGAGAATACACAGGAAACCTTTTTTCTTAAATACACAGAATTATTTAGAATATTGAAAATATTAAAATGGAAAAAAAAATTATAAAAAATTGGCAACACCCTGAATAATTCAATTCAGTATTTAAGATGTTGCACAATAAATAGGTTATTATTGAAATTGAAGTCTGAGAGTTGGAGTAATTGTAATTGAAGTAAAAAGGGGATGTACCCCATTGGATAAGTAAGAATTCATGGTTTTACATGTCTCTATCTTTATTAAATATCTCTTTCTCACTGTTAGTGTATACAGGTGAACTCATAGGGAAGAGACTTTTTTAGCTAACTGCGTTTACACCGTCTTCTGCCACCATCAGGTAAAAAGGACAAATTGCATTTTCTTGGCCAAGTGGCACATACAAAGGTTCTAACAGAGAAACCACTGGCTAATTACATCTTTCTGTTGGACAGAAATTTGGCCCTGGAGCTGGACTATAAACATCTCTGATGTAAGTTGATGACAGGTGAGTACATTTTTTTACTTGTCCACTCTGAGTGCACTTTTTGCACTGCACTTTACTTTGGTTTATTCCAAGCACCTACAACTGTAAAACAGTCTGCAAATACAGATCTGTCTGAGATTATTACAAAGTTTAGGTGTTACTCCAGTAAACTAAGCATTAAAAATGTGAGAGGCATCCTCTGGCTGTTGTTGAAACATGTCGGCATCCCAAGCCGGGCACACTCTGAATACATTCCTTTGTCAAAGCAGGGGGTACATTTAGGAAGACTAAGTTCCAACTGGATTTTGGCGAATATATTTTGTCATTATGAGCTGACTATGGAACATTCTGTCAGGCAAACAAAATACACAAGCTGTCAAAGTTGCTCTTCTAAAAAAGGCGTACTGTACAGTAGGTGCCCTGGATTTATGATTACAGTTTGTCAAGTCAAGTCAAGTCAAGAGGCTTTTATTGTCATTTCTACTATACACAGTGGTACACAGTACACAGTTGAAATGAGACAATGTTCCTCCAGAACCCTGGTGCTACACTAAACAATATAGAGCTACAATAAACAACATAGAGCTACATACAAAACAGTACAGACAGACAACACAAGACAGTGTGGGACAATACACATAACACAAAATAGCACCGACCAGTAAACCTACTGTATACTCCAAATATTCAGTACTGGGAAAAGAGGACTATAAAAGACTATGAACAAGAGTATATGTAAACAAACACAATGCAGTGCAAAAACAGCAGTAGCAGCAGTCGAAAGGTACAAAAAAAACAGCATGTAAACGATATAATATGGTTAAGTATAAATAATAAATAAATGGTGGTGGAATGTATTCAGATAAGTAACAAGTGTGTGTTGAGTTCAGGTTGTACAGTTCAGTAACACTCCGGTGAGTAAGTGTGTGTGTGTGTGTGTGTGTGTGTGTGTGTGGCTTTCACTTTAGTTCTGTGTTTTGACCACTTTCCTGATGGCAGGAGGGTGAAGAGAGTGTGTGTGACGTGTGTGAGGTCGTCCACAGTGCTTTTGGCTTTGCGGCTGCAGTGTTTATTGTAAATGTCCGTGATAGAGGGGAGAGAGACTCCGAGGATGGGGGGAGAGAAATGAGCTTTCCGCAGCCTTCTCAGGAAGTAGAGATGCTGCTGGGCTTTCTTGGTGATGGAACTGGTGTTGAGTGACCAGGTGAGGTTATCCACCAGATGAACACCAAAGGAATTTGGTGCTCTTGACGATCTCCACTGAGGATCCATCGATGATCAGTGGGGAATGGCCGCTTTGTGCTCTCCCACAGTCCACAACATCTGTTTGGTTTTGTCAATGTTCAGAGACAGGTTGTTTGCACCACACCAGGCTGTTAACTGTTCCACCTCCTCTCTGTATACTGACTCGTTGTTCTTGCTGATCACACTGAGCAGTGGACTGAGGTCTCCCAGTCAGGAAGTCCAGGATCCAGTTGCAGAGGGAGGTGTTCAGGCCCAGTAGGCTCAGCTTATCGATCAGATGCTGAGGGATGATTGTGTTAAATGCTGAGCTGAAGTCTACGATCAGCATTCGTACATGCTTGTCCTTGTTGTCCAGGTGGGTGAGGGCCAGATGGAGGGTTGTGGACATGGCATTGTCCATGGAAAGGTTTGGATTATACACACACTGCATGGGGTCCAGTGAGGGTAGAAGCTGGGTCTTGAGTTGAGTGGACAAGTTAATGTATTGGCTAAGAGAAGGGCAGCTTATAAAAATCAGCAAGCAATTTATTGGCAAGTCAATAATTGCATATAAACCTACTAATTACTTATGCTTACTAATAAAAATGAATAATCTTTAGTATTTGCTTAAAAAGCTAAGCCTAATACAGAGACTGGTAAATAGGACACCAGTCCAAATGGCACACAGACCCTAGTCAGAGTTCAAACCATCGGACCCTGGAGTTGCTGAAAGTGGCACTTCCTCCTTTACGGGTTACTTAGTGTTAAATATAAAATAATATAAATAATATGCAGACACATATTACAGCATAATTTTCTATCATTTGTGGGACAAACCTATGTTCTTATTTAACTGACACAAATATGAAGGTAAAATGATTCATCTTATTCATTTGAGCAAATCTTTTTTCTCAAACTCTCTTAAAGAGATTAATTAGAGCACTCTTTGGTCCTGACTTGATGGTAATGGATACACCGTAAATGTTTTGAAAGGCTTGAAATGCTTGAGGTTTACACTGTGAACACTTAGGTCTTGATTTACGACAGGATCATTTCCAGTCTTTGTGCTTGCTTATTCATTTCAGAGTTAATTAATAATGTTTAATAATGCCTTCTTGACCTCCGTATTTTCCCTTTTTTTTTTTTACCTCTTTTCTGTTATCTCTTTGTGGCAATCGCATTACCTCACATGATGCATGGAGCCTGTGTTAGACCACAGTACATGTAACATAAACCACACTATTCTAGAAGCTGTAAAACCCATTTTATTCTAAATGCTGATAAAAGGTAATTTTATATCATTAACAATCATGTAGGATAATGTAATCTTCATTAAAACACCTTAAAGAAATGGTTTAGGTGTGGAATAATATTGATTCAGTAAGACTTGTGTAATGCAGGAATTTTGTTTCTTTTTTGTGTTCTGTGGCATGCAATGTTAATCATGACCATGCATGTACTGTAAGATGGCTGGTAACTGACCAGAAACTATTGAACATAAACTATAACATAAAACTATTTCAGAGTTTTCTTTATAAATAACTGCAGTTTCGTAGACAGCTTTTGACAGCTTAGACATTCAGGAAATATTTATGTGGCACCTCGAAGAGCACATGCAACAGGCCAAGTTCAACACAAATATGCTCTACATATTTCTATTACATTTGATTGACTTTTGTGTGGATTTGTGTTGAAATTGGTCTGCTGAAGGTTTTTGTACACTTGCCAGTAGAATGCTATATGAACATTTAAAAGCCTATTCAAACTTTCAAAACATCAAATGCCTGTAAAAGACAGTTTAGGATGTTTGCTGAGGATGAGTCGAACAAGAAGTTAAAATCTCAATTATTTTGTCCAACCACGTTTTTTTTTTAAACAAAAATAAAGGGGGTCAATTTACAAGCATTAAAACTAAATGATAAATAGATGTGGCAATTGGGTGATAAACCAGAAGCAAATCTATATATATATATATATATATATATATATATATATATATATATATATATATATATATATATATATATATATAATAAAACCAAGCCACTAGGGTTGCGCAAGCCAGTGCACTCTTAGTGCCGGTCCCAACCTCGGATAAATGGGGAGGGTTGCGTTAGGAAGGACATCCAGCGTAAAACATGTGGCAAACATGCGGATCACAAATGAGAATTTCATACCGGTTCGGTGGAAGACTGGGTTACCGACGACCGCCACAGGTACTGTTAGCCAAGAGGGTACCAGTGGAAATTGGGCTAATGCTAGCCAAAGGAGGAGAAGGAGAGGAGGAAGACGTCCTCAAAGATGGCAGAAAATGGACAAGTGTAGGAGAGTGAAGGTAAGGGTAAAGAGGTAGCTGATATGATGGAGAGGAGAAAGGTAGACATGTGTTTTTTAGGAGACCAAGTGGAAAGGGAGTAAGACCAGGAACATTGGAGGTGGGTTTAAACTGTTCTATCATTAGGGGTGATCCTAAAAGAAGAGAACAGTAAGAGTGTAGAGGAGGTAAAGAGAGATTCTGATAGGGTGATGAACATGAAGCTGGAAGTTGAAGGGGTGATAATAAATGTCATCAGTGCTTGTGCTCCACAAGTGAGTTGTGAGATGGAGGAGGAGGAAAAATTCTGGAGTTAGATGAAGTGGTAGATGGTGTACCTAGGAATGAACGATTGGTGATTGGGGCAGACATGTAGGTAAAGGGAACAGAGGTGATGAGGAGATGATGGGTAGTTATGGCTTTAAGGAGAGGAATGTAGAAGGGCAGATGGTGGTAGATTCTGCTAAAAGGATGGAAATGGCAGTGGAAAATACTTACATTTACATTTACATTTACATTTGTGGCATTTAGCAGACGCCCTTATCCAGAGCGACGTACAAAAGTGCTTTGAGTCTCTAGTAATGAATAAATCTACACTGGTACGCAAGATTACAAACTTAATATAAATATAACTCGAATTCTACAAACTTGGAAAGTGCTAATTTAGGTATTTCAGGAAGAGGTAGGTTTTCAGTCGTCGTTTGAAGATAATCAGGGACTCTGCTGTACAGACATCTAGGGGAAGTTCATTCCACCACCTCGGTGCCAGAACAGAGAAGAGCCTTGAAGTAAGAAGGAGGTACCAGTCGAGCAGTGCTGGAGGATCTCAGACAGCGTGGTGCAGTGCGAGATGTGATGAGGTCACTGAGGTAAGATGGTGCTGGTCCATGTTTGGCCTTGTAGGCAAGCATCAGTGTTTTGAATCTGATACGTGCAGCTACTGGAAGCCAGTGAAGGGAGCGCAGCAGTGGGGTGGTGTGGGAAAACTTAGGCTGATTGAACACAAGTCGTGTAGCTGCGTTTTGGATCATTTGCAGTGGACGAATAGCGTTCAGGGGAAGACCTGCCAGCAGAGAGTTGCAGTAGTCAAGTCTACGACAAATACTTCACTCAGGTGGACTATGTTCTATGTAGGAGAACCAACCTGAAGGAGATTGGAGACTGTAAGGTATTGGCAGGGGACAGTGCATGTAGACAGCATTGGATGGCAGTCTGTAGGATGGTTTTAGAGGAAAAGAAAAAGAGGAGGAAAGTGAAGAAGATTTAGATGGTGGAAACTGAAAAGGAAGACTGTAGTGTGAGATTCAGGGAAGAGGTCAGACAGGGGCTCAGTGGTGGTGAAGAGGTGCTGAATGATCGGGCAACTACTGCAGAAGTGATAAGAGCGATAGCTAGAAGTGTACTTGGTGTGACATCTGGAAATAGAAAGGAAGACAAAGAGACGCGGTGGTGGAATGAGGAAGTGCAGGAAAGCATAAGGAGAAAGAGGTTGGCAAAACAGAATTGGGATCGACAGAGTGATGAGAAAAGTAGGCAGGAGTACAAGCAGATGCGGCAGCAGGTGAAGATGGATGTGGTGAAGGCCAAGTAAAAGGCATATGATGAGCTGTATGAGAAGTTGGACACTAAGGAATAAAGGATGGAGATGGAAATGTGTTGACTAGTGAGGAGAGTGTGTTGAGAAGATGGAGAGAGTATTTTGAGCAGCTGATTAATGAGGAAAATAAGAAAGAGATGGTGTGGAGATGGTGAAGCAGGAAGTGGATAGGATTAGTAAGAAGTAAGTGAGAGCAGCGATTAGGAGGATGAAGAGTGGAAAGTCGGTTGGGCCAGATGACATACCGGGAGAAGCATGGAGATTTTTAGAAGAGATGGTAATGGAGGTTTTAACCAGGTTTAACCAGATTTTAGAAGGTGAGAGGATGCCTGAGGAATGGAGAAGGATTGTGCAGACCTGCAGTAACTACAGGGGAATAAAGTTTATCAGTCACACCATGAAGTTATGGAAAAGAGTAGTGAAAGCCAGGCTGAGAGAAGAGCTGACCATCTGTGAGCAACAGTATGGTTTCATGCTAAGAAAGAGCACCACAGATGCATTATTTGCTTTTAAAATGTTGATGGAGAAGTATTGAGAAGGTCAGAAGAAGTTGAATTGTGTGTTTGTGGATTTAGAGAAAGTGTACAACAGGGTGTCAAGAGAAGAGTTGTAAAGGAAGTATAAGAATTGTATAAGGAAGTCATGTGTGTTAGAGAAGTATGTAAGGGTGGTGCAGGATATGTATAAGGACAGTGTGACAGCAGTGTATTGTGTTGTAGGAATTACAGACTGGTTCAAGCTGGAGGTTAGACTGCATTAAGGATCGGCTCTGAGCCCTTTCCTGTTTACAGTGGTGGACAGGTTGACAGATGAGGTCAGGCAGGAGTCTCCCTGGACTATGATGTTTGCGGATGATATTGTTATTTGTGGTGAGAGTAGAGAGCAGGTTAAGAAGAGCCTGGAGAGGTGGAGGTACGTGCTGGAGAGAAAGGGAATGAAAGTCAGTAGGAGTAGGTACATGTGTGTGAATGAGAGGGAGGATAATGGAGTGGTGCGGTTGCAGGGAGCAGAGGTGGTGAAGGTGGAGGAGTTCAGGTACTTGAGGTCAACAGTGCAAAGTAATCGAGAGTGTGTTAGAGAAGTGAAGAGAAGAGTGGGAGTGGGTGTAGAAGAGTGGCAGGAGTGATTTGTGATAGTAGGGTATCTGCGAGAGTGAAAGGGAAAGTTTATAGGACTGTGGTGAGACCTGCAATGTTGTATGGATTAAAGACAGTGTCATTGAGTGAAAGACAGGAGGTGGAGCTGGAGGTAGCAGAGCTTAAGATGTCGAGATTTTTGTTGGGAGTGATGGACAGGATTAGAAATTAGTTTATAAGAGGGACAGTGCATGTAGGACGTTTTGGAGACAAGGTGAGGGAGGTGAGATTGAGATGGTTTGAACATGTGCAGAGGAGGGACTTTGGGTATATTGGTAGGAGAATGCCTAGAATGGAGCCACCAGGAGAGAGGAAAAGAGGAAGACCAAGGAGGAGGTTTATGGATGTGGTAAAGGAAGACATGTAGGTAGTTGGTTTAAAAGAGGCAGATGTAGAGGACAGGGTGGGTATGGAGACGGATGATCCGTTGTGTTGCGACCCCTAATGGCTGAAAGCTGAAAGAGGAAGAAGAAGATCAAATATATGTAAGTATGTAAGTATTTATGTTCACATTTTACACACATTTCATATATATATATATATATATATATATATATATATATATATATATATATATATATATATATATATATATATATATATACAGACAGACAGACAGACAGACAGACAGACAGACAGACAGACAGACAGATAGATAGATAGATAGATAGATAGATAGATAGATAGATAGATAGATAGAGTATTCCTCCCAGAGAGAAATTCACAATGGTTAATTATCCTGAAAAGGCATGTCAATGTTTATCAGTGTGCATCATTAAAGCACATTATCGAAACTGGCACATTATCGCCATATATAATTATCTTCTACTAAAACAAAATTGCAACATGCACAAAGCCAACACAAACAAACTTGGTATTTTAATCTAAAAGGAAGCAGGGCTCTTAAGATCAAGATTTTAACTGGGATTTTCCCAAAAGAAAGAAGTCCTACAAACCTATGTTTTTTTAGCTTTATCTGTATGGTCAGCATCCAAGTGAACTAAAGTTTATGTGTCTTGTTCTTGCATGCGGAGCTTCCTGTTGGTTGCTTCTCATCTTGTGCCATCTAAAAAAAGCACATCTGCCAAATGGACGTTTTACCAAACAAAGTCAAGTAATTCTCTTTGAGCCAGCTGATTAACAGGAGTCTTGACAAGAAAAGAAAAAACAATGTTACGGTTAAAGCTCAAATTATAGCAGGGTAAAAAACAACGAGAATTGTAAAGTAGGGCAGGACGAACACTTTTCTCTTGCACCGAACAAGAACCCAAGAAAAGTCATTGTCCAATTTTTAGTAAACATTTTATCATGGTCAAGTGGATCAGCAGCATATCCCAGGAACACTGGGCACAATGCAGGGACACACCCTTAATGGAACTATTTCTTTTAGTACCGCTTGATTTACAGCAGTGGTGATATCCCATCACCGCCGTAGATACGTAAATGCGAATAGACTTGCCTGTTGCTTACTCTTGGCACCGTTTTGAACTATGTGTAGACAGAGAGGTGAAAAATAAACAAGTGTGCAAAATATATGACTTTGTGTCTATGGAAACTGGGGGTTGTGCCAGTTTCTTTTCAAATAAACGAACAGCACAATGAACTACATCAGATGCACTATTTCTCCAGGGCCTCCCATGGATGGATTCATTTGTTTCTTTAGCTTGCAGAGGGTCCACATCCTTCAAGAAAGATACAAATAGTAAATAGGAAACAACAATCCTATATTTTATGTTATATTCACTTTGACACAAACAGTCATTTGTTTCATTCAGACATTGAGTGTGTTAGATGAACACTCTCAGAAAACAGAAAACCCTGGCACATTCCAGAAAACAGTGGTTTAAACAACATTCTTTATGGCCCCTAAGAGAGTCCACATTTCATTAATCCAACTCATTCATCATAAGAAGGAAGGAAAAATGTAAACCACTTGGCAGACTATAAGAATTGCCCCTGAACCACTGCTATTTAATACAATAAAAACAGTTTTTCTCTTGCTGAACGGTTTTCAAAAAGCCCCCCTAAGTACTTTTAGGAAACAAAGCACATTTAACGTTTTTGCTTTTGCTTAACAAGAGCTCTAATCTGTTATATTGCCTTGAAATTGTTTATATCTCCCCAAGATGATCATCTAAAAATGTGATGAATACATATTTCATGTCTCTTCATGTTTCTTGGATTGAAGCAGTAAAAAATTTATCACTTCAGGCAACTGGCTGTGCTTTAACTCTTGAGAATGACCTCATTTTAGTCAATCAAACTGTCATAATTTAAGTCCTGTTTAACACCTAAAGCACAAGTTAATTTCAGTTTAGTTGTATGTATTTACTGCTTTCAACAATAGAAATTGTCATAAAGTGGCTTTACACAAATCTGGGTCTAAAATTTAAAAGAAAATGGTAAGTGTACCCTTAAAACAAGCCAGAGATGACAGTGGTAAAGAAAAACTCTAGCACTAGAAAAGGAAAGAAAACACACTCCTTCTGGTTGATATCAAAATACTATGATAAATAATTTCTCTTCTATAACTGGATTTTATAGTCAAAAAATGTTAAATGTGTTTACAGGAACTTGAGCAATAGTCATTAAAATATGCAGAATAAAGTTGACAAAGAAATGCTGATGTTACAGAAATATTTGTTTTACATTTAAAAGGAAACTAAGAATATTTAGTTAATCCAACACACAGTGTAGATCATCAACATGATCATTGTTAGGATTAACAGAGCAAGTAATATTTGCCTCTGTCATGTTGTTACTATTGCTTTCAGTAAACAAGTAATATTCTCTATTCTCTGGCCAATAATGGCCATACCTCTCGCTTTGTCTGCAAAGCGTCCAGACCGTTGGAGTATTTTGAAATGGCATTCACTCAGCGACCATGCACGACTGCTGACTGCTATTCCCTGGTGAGGAACTCAGGGGGCAAACCACTTGATAAAATATGTTAAGTAGAAATGTCATGCGTATTTTACCTTCTTGACCATCTGTATCTCTGCATCTCTATCTCTATGGATTTAAATTGGTCAGTCAGCTTTATTCGAGGCACAAGAGGAAAGGCTGCTGCTACCGTTGGCAGAGAAGAGGCTGTTTGTTGTAAACAAATGGCCTGAAGGGCAGTCAGAATGAGTGGCAGCAGGAATGCAGCCAAGCCTGGATATCTGGGACATGCCCAGGCTGGTCAGACAGAGAGATGCACGTACAGCCTACAGTGATGACTCTTTCTCATCTTACACTATTCTTTATTACTCACTAAAAGGCCATAATTGTAAATGGCATTTATGTGTGGTAATATGCATTTATTAACTTTACATTGAAGCCTTTTAAATATGCAATATTACGACTATTTTGACTGCAGTCCAAAAAAATTTGTATTGTAACTTAAATAAACGTAAACAACAAGGCATTATAATACTACAAAATTTGGCCGCCTAGGTGACTTAATTATTCTTACTGACAGACTCTGGGTTACTAATTAAAAGGGCTGTGGTTTACTGCCAAGCTGCTACTGTTGGGCCCTTGGGCAAAGTCCTTAACCATCTCTGATCCAGGGCAGCGTACCTTGGATGAACCTGCGCTCAAAACCCGACTTCCTAGTAAGTATCTAATGAAAGGAATTTTAGTGTGTATATGACAAGTAAAAGATTCTACTCTTTTAGAGAGTGTGAGGTTTTTTTTCCAGCCAGCAGAGGGAGGAAGAGAGTAAACATGGTTAAAATAGCAGAATCCTAGTCCACTTACAATCAACACACAAAGACACAAAAATATTTTTCCCCAAGTAAGTCCTTGCCATGTGTTAGGAAACCAGCTAGGAAATAAAAGCTTTCAATGTGTCTCTTAATGTCAGGGTTGCAGCTTCTAAATTGTACAGCACAAGTAAATTGATGCTTTACACTTGACTTTTTTAATACCTTAGACCCAGACGAATATTTGTAAGGGGAATTCCGTTGAAGTCAGAGGATTGTGTGAGAAAATGAGAGTCTGTTGCATTTTGCAATTATATCATGCTTCTTACATGATCACAGAGCACCTTAATGGAAACTTCCACGGCCATGCCAAACAGTTGTATTCCTAGAGAGCTAAAAGTATCACAAAGTCGTATTGAAGGGTGTGGGCTTGACCCGACAGTTACTGTATGCCGTGTAACACCGTGTTGTTATTGTCAAGATCTCCTTGTATTTTGGAGAGCAATAATTCATTAATTAGAAATAAAAGGAAATGTAAAACAAAAACAGCATTAAAAGGTTTAAAGCCATTAGACATAACGGCAAGAATGTACCTGATGTGCATTATGACGCTAACAAGGGTTCACTGATGCTAAAGTTGAGCTGCTTGTGTACACAAACATCTTTGAAAAAGAAAGAAATACGGACATGATGCACTTGCTAATGCCATTCTGCAGCTGGGGGGCATATTGAAATTTAGAAAAAAGGGAAAGCTAATCCCTGTAAGTTTGTATAAAGCAGCTAGTACTTTTGCCAGGACTGGAGTTTAAGAGCTCAGCGTGAGATCGAGTTACTTCCAATGGCTGAAACCAGAGTAGTGAGTGTGAGACAGAGATGTGAGTCTCTAAACAGCTGAGGTTTAATGCCTCATGCTCTCATATGCATTGGCCACATGGCACGTGCACGACGGTCCCAGACTAAATTTTTAATTTTGCCATTTTAAAAAGCAAAATAAGGGCAGCAGAATGTCTTTAATCATATCCAACAAAGGTATTTATTGTATGCACGAATGTTAATCATCTCCAATGATTCAAAAATGGTGAGTTGAATGTAATCAAGCTGCCTTCAGGGTGCTGTCCTTCTCCTTAGGTTTAATTGCAACTCCTGAAGTAAGCTAAGAAATCTGCTTTGAACAAGCCATCCAATCTATATATAACCACCACAAGCAAGTGAATGGAGGGCCTAACTTATCTTCACTGCTGTCATCAGGGCTGCCAGTATTTTTAGGGGACAGCAGCAGCTGCAAAAGCATTTAACGGTCTTCCACGAACAATGACACTTGGGGTGTCACAGAGCTGAACACCACAGAGGCTGTGGGACTGTTGTAGAATACAGAAAGAGGCTGTTTCACATTGTTCAGGATACCTGCTATTATACATGTACCGGGTTGGCAAAAGCCCGACAAAATGGGCAGGTGACAGCTACAAGCAACTGTTGCTCCGAATCGGCTTTTTATCGAATCGTGGACGGATTTACCCAAAGAAAACAGAAAATACAGCCAGAAGCAAGCATCCACAGGAGCTGGTTTTTAATTTTCCCGGAACAATCAGAGGCTCGATTCACAATGTAATTCTACAATAAGACCCCTGAGTACTAAGAAGTGGAAAGTTCTGGAAGGCTGGTGAAGTAAAGCTTCAGGCGGGTCAGAGGTTAGTCTAATTAAGACAGAAACCCAAACATGAGGTTAATCCCTGTCGTTAACCTCTTGTTTGAATCTCTGAAAATACTATGTGACTGGTGATTGATGCCTGATATTTATGCGTTATTATTATTGAATTAATTAGCATATTATGATTTTTTCGTATTTTATGTATTCGTTGTGGGGATAACTAGATATGATCATATATAACATGGATAACTAGATATTATGATAATAATACAGTTTTGAACACACCGTTTAAACAGCAATAGCAAATGAATTCATAAAAGGCTGATATAGCATTTTTAAAAACTGGCAAAGATTATGAGCTGAGGTCCCATGGGTAGAAGGTTTTATCTAAACCTTAACCTTAACTACAACTATTATTGGCTCAAAATCTAATTAGTAGGTTCTTTTTTTTTCGATTTGCTATAAGAATCATCAATCTGATAAAACTTGAGAATCACTAATAAACATTTGACGATTAGATTAGTATAGAAATAGAAAATAGTTACTAGAAATAAATAGAACTACATTACTTAAGCGGCAATAGAAACTCAAGAGCTTTGGGGATATTTAAGAGCAAATACGTCATTAGGACAGTGTGTGCATGTGTCCGTTTGCTGTATTTTTTCTTCCTTTTTTTAAACAAATGACAAATGAAACTAATTTTGACAATGACATTTAAGAGCTGAATTCCATAACGAGTGTGCCAAGAAGGGTGTGATGAAGGCAGAGCATATTTTGACTTCAGCTCTCTTTCAGGCTGTGTACTGCACCTGTCTGCTGTGTGTGAGACCTGTGTTTGCATGTGCACACGTTTGTATAGGTTGTTCTTTGTGATACCTGACACATGCCTGTTTTGCAGTTCTTTATTTAGGGTTGACTATATAAAGCACTTTCCCATTGAATTACAGCACCATCTGTGCTAGATATGTGTGGTGAGCACTGTTCACCTCCAGACTGTTGGCTACATACACACAACATGCAACACACAGAGTAAATGTGTTAGAAAGTTCTGGGAGTAAATACCATAATGAAATTCAATCCTGTTCCTCAGTCACTAAATGGCACTAGTACACATATCTCGACCCACTCATGCAAGGGGAGAAAACTCACAAGTATGGCAACTTTATATAGTTGGTTTTATGGTCTATATTTTGATATACTTGTTTTCATGCTCTATATTCTCATATATTCGTGCAACAATAAATAATTATCTCTCACAAGGAAACTAATATGAAATAATAAAGGAGAAAGATGAAGCATTTTAAACAATTAACTGCTTTCTTGATTATCCATTTAAACACAGTATGAGCTAATTGCTAATGCGTGATGACTCTGGTTTTGAACACTGTTTTAACACTACGCTATCAGTCTAAGAATTTATTTGAGAATGTCTCCTGAGGCCTGATTAGTAAGCTCTTGGCTGTGGATTTAGCTTTTGAGATGTAATTATTTTTATTACATTACAGAAATTACTGCTCTGCAAACTCTAGACTGGGTTAATTGTTTGCTAATTGAATTCTAGTTTTGAATCCTGTGGCAGCAGCAAAATGAATTGTCATATATTTACTTATTCTAAAACTCATTTCCAACGTGATCTTAGTGAATTTCACAGTAGCATGAATTGCCACCGAGTTGGAAGCCTGGGAAAACCTTACTAGGCTTATTTCAATCTTCAGCTGTCTAGTGTCTGTGAGGCTTTGCCCAGTGTATTCTAGGACTGGAAGCCAATGTGGTCTTCTGCTGTTGTAACCCAGCCACCTCAAGTTCCTCCATGTATTCTGAGATGCTTTTCTGCTTATCATGATTGTAAAGAGTGATCGAGTTACTGCAGCCTTCCTGTCAGCTGAAACCAGTCTGGCCATTCTCTTCTGATATCTCTCAATGAGCTTCTACCCATAGAACTGCTATAGGATGCTTTTAAACCTGTTTTTTATCATCTCCAGAGACTCTACAATCTCTAGTCTCATTCTTTCAGAGATTACATTTCCTCCTCATTCTGACGTTATGTAAACATTAAGTGACGGATATTTTGAATTTCCAAAATCAGAGTTTTTATTTCAAGGTTTCTCAACCTGGGGTCTGCAGACCCCTTGTTGTATGTGGAATTTTAACAGGGGGTCCATGAAACTGTTGTCTCAAAAATATTTTATAAGTATTGTTTTTGTTGCAGATCTTTAAGGCATATTACATTTGAGAAAATGCCATGGATTGGCAGGTTTATAAATGAACCTATGTGCTTAGTCATGCACATTCATTACTCTTTCACTAATCCAGTTTTAGCTTGGAGTGCCCTCATTACATGATCACTGCTATTAGTGCAAGTAAAGTTTGCATTATGTCCACAATTAGTTAAATAAATAAATAATTCAGAGCAATAATCAAATTAATAATCATTTCACCAATTAATTATGGAAAAACAGTTACTGTTTGCTCCAAGACTGAAAAAAAAACCTTTTAATTCTAAGTTAAGCAATGATGGATACAATTAAATATGTAATGTCAAATGTTAATATATAAAAATTTATTGGTAAAGCATTGTGAGCATGTGTACAGCATTTTAAGTTATAACTGTATATTAATAGGCTAGGTGATCATAAGGATCAGTGAATATACTAGGAGTTTAGAACTCCTGCTTTAATTGTTTTGCATTATATAAATAATTGGCTCATAAATGTAATAAATGTACCATGTTTTAATTCAGTCACAGCTGCTACAGATATTCCGGTGAAAGCATAACTCACAGGCTGAGGTTAAGCTGGCAAGGGAAAAGAAATGGATGTGTTCGGTGGAGCACCCCGGTTCCTGGCCTACCCTCGTCCTGTGGTGGTGCAGAGCGGCACTGATGCAGTCCTTAAATGCCAGATTGCTGGAGATCCCCGACCAGCAGTCATATGGGAGAGAAACAATGAAAAAATCCATCCAGGTGGCAGATATCGTGTGTTTGAGGATGGCAATGTTTACAATCTCATCATCACTGTGGTGACAGCTGAAGACAGTGGCCAGTACATTTGCAAAGCTAAAAACAGCATAGGGGAGACATATGCTGCAGCAACACTGAAAGTAGAAGGTGAAGCTCAAGAGATGGAGCTGAGAGAAGAGAACAAGCCCCGTTTTCTCATTAAACCCCTGTCTACGCGAGTTGGCCGAGGAGATGATGCGGTTTTCTCCTGTAAGATGTGGGGAAAACCTAGGCCAGAGGTGGTGTGGGAGAAGGATGGCAAGAAGCTAAATGACATCTTTGAGAGTACACATTTTAGTGTCGGGTACCAGGATGGCGGTTGGTTTCAGCTAAAGATTTTTAAAACCCGGGCACCTGATGGCGGAGTGTACACGTGCAAAGCAAGGAATGAGTTTGGTGAAAGTCTGGCTGGAGCTGTGCTGTTGGTGGATGCTGGCCCTGGACACGAAGATGATGGAAACCGCAATGGTTACACTAATGGCCATTGGAAAGCACACCACGGAAAACAGAGAGGCAGTAGCCATGTTGTAACAAGGCTAAAAGGAGACCATCTGCCAACTTCAGCCAAAGTAAAAATGTTTGCTGTGACAGAAGGAAAGCATGCAAAATTCCGTTGCTATGTGACAGGAAAGCCCAAACCAGAAATCATATGGAGAAAAGATGGAAGAATAATTTTGTCTGGAAGGCGGTACCTTTTATATGAAGACAGAGAGGGATACTTCACACTTAAAGTACTTTACTGCAAACAGCAGGATAATGGAGTGTATGTTTGTGCTGCATCCAATACTGCAGGACAAACCTTAAGTGCAGTACATCTTTTTGTTAAAGGTATGCATATATTGTAAAAAACTTTCTTTTTTTTTTTTTTTTTAATTCTATAATCTACACAGTCTTAACTTTGTTCATAAACCAGCTGGAATACACCAGGCACTATATAGTTTTCATACAATTTAAAGGGTGTAAAAGCATTAATTACTGCTAATGAACCATCATATACAGCCATTTTGTAGTGTAGGAGATGGAATTAGTGTGACTACAGACAGCAAAATACATAGTGGCTGCTGTATTCTATCTAGACTCTTTAATTTACAATTGTTTGTTGGTTAACTAACAATGACAGTTACTATAGTTAATAAAGTAACTATTACTACTCAGTTACAGATTCTTCTCTATCTAATAAAAAAAAATGTGGAAATATGATTCTTGTAGGGGAGTTAAAAACAACTCAATTAAATTTCATTTATATCTTTATAACCTTTAAACGTTGCTCGTCTCTTAATAAACTGGTACCCTTTAATTAGTTAGTCAAATTAAAATAAATTTAACATGCCCACACCAACAGTAAAAAGAGTAAATACCTTTCTTATCTATTCTTGACAACATCAGAACCACCTGTAAGATTCAAGCAACCCCTCAATGACCTTGAAGTCTGGGAGCAGGACCTGGCCATCCTTGAATGTGAAGTACCAGAGGACTCCGTGCCCATCACATGGTATTTAGAAGATAGAAGGCTACAGCCAGGGGCCAAATATGGGATGGAGGAGTGGGGAACAAAGCGCCGACTTACAATTCGTGACATGGGAGTTGATGATGATGGGATCTACCTCTGCGAAATGCCAGATGGAGGAAGAAGCATAGCTGAGGTAACTGTCAAAGGTAAATATCTTGCAACGATTTCTAAAGTTGGATTTAAAGCAACACATGTCTCCATTGGAAAAATCAAAATCTGTAATACATTTTAGTTTTATCACCTGTTGATTTTACAGTTTTGCACCGTTTTCTTAGGTACAATCGTAAGAAAGATGCCCAGAAAAGTAGATGTTCTGGAAGGGGAAAATGCTGCATTTTGTGTGGAAGTAGAAGAGGAGGAAATGGATATTCACTGGTACAAAGATGGCACAGAGCTGAGGGAAACACATCAGACTATCCTCAAATCATTTGGGAGAACTCATATCTTGGTCTTTGTTAATACTACACCCAAGATTCTGGCACGGTCATTTTCTATGTTGGCAGATCAAAGACATCATCTCAGCTAAGGGTCAAAGGTTAGTATTCATATTTTCATAGTGAACCCTGTGTTCTCCACAATCCAATAAGAAAAAAATGTCACAATTATTTTTTTTCAACCCAGACTAAACCAGTGAAAAAAAGTACATGAATGCATCAGAGAGTTTGTGTGCTTTTGTTGTATTTAATGACAATCATAAAAGTGTAATTTTGGAGCAGATGCATGGATGTGTATTAGTTCTAGTGCATATTATAAATATCTGGTGGATTTGGCAGACTGTAATATTTTGGGTCACTACTTACTTCTCATTAGCATTATAATTTATCATCATAACTTAAATGCTCCCTTACACCACATCTTGAAGATTTGGGACTCATTGTAGCCATTGCTTTTTCCCCAAGCTAATTTTTTTCTCTGCAAGTAGTGTATCTAGCCAACCTAATAAAAAAAAAGACATTTGCTCTTTGTGATCCCATTATTGGTGATCTACCCACTACCCACTTCTATTATCTGTAGCAGCACACTAATTAGACAAAACATTTGTTGGAAATTGAAGATAACATGAGTCTGCAATCACATTTATGGTCATTTAGCATTCTATTCAGCTTCAAAACGTTATGGAGATAGCATAGAATTAGCAATACTTTTTCTTGCTTCTTCCAATAATATATGTAGGAGATCACTGTTATTGTTGATCCACCAATTTGTGTCAGATATCACTGTTTTTTGCCACCGTAATTATATAGGTGGTGGCTTTGTCATCCAGATTTCCACATATTTTAAAGGTCTGTTAGCAAGTGTGCCTTAAATAGCCAAAATGAGTAGTTTCAAAGGTTGTCTGGATTTTTCAGGTATTCGATTATTTTACTGTTGTATGCTCTTTATTCTTTTTTAGCGATTAGGCAATGTCCACCTAGCTGCCCTGTGGGGGTTCAGATAAACACAGAGCGTGCAAATGCAGCACTTCTGTCCTGGGTTCCAGCACAGGACTGTCGGAAGAATCCACCCTCAGGTTACATCTTAGAGAGACAGGAAATAGGTTCCCAGGAGTGGCTCCAGTGCCTAACCACTGACTCGGCAACCTCAGTGGAAATTCTTGGTGACAGTGTTCCATGTGAGGCTGACTACAGATTCCGCATCTGTAGTATCAACAAATATGGAAGAAGCGGATATGTGGAGTTCCCTCGAGGAGTTCATCTGGGTAACATTATGTTAAAACAATTATTGAAAAAAATTGTCAGCATATTTTTTGCATCGACTGCCAACAAATTTTTTCCTTTAAATGATTATTTCATTTCACTATTGAAGGTTCTTTGTTTTGTAAATACCTCATGTGCAAACCACATATATTACAAAAGAAAAACTGTAAAAACTGATTCTGATACTGAGATACTTATAACTTTTCTAGTTCCAGTAGCAAAAATACAAGCACCTCTACAAGATGCACTTGTGCCTGAGGGCCAAGATGCCAGTTTTTCCATTGAGCTGTCTGCCTCGGTCATAGGCACTTGGTTTTGGAACGGCAACCAAATTCAGGATGATGAACGGTTTCTCGTTAGACGGTCTCGTACACACCAATCACTTCGAATTCGAGGGGTACGAGACACTGACAATGGAGCTGAAATCACCTTTATTGCATATGGAATTCGTGATTCAGCAGCACTGTATATACAAGGTAAGCACTTGTGTGTGTTTTATGACTGCTGTTTTATGGGCTGGAATATAGAGTATTAAAAAAATGCTTATAATTGGCAAAAATTTCCTTTTCAATATGCAGCTCCATTAGTTAAATTTACTCCACTATCTGAGATGGACCGGAATAAGTTTGTAGAAGTAGGCAATCCAATAGTCCTCTACTGCGAGCTGTCAGACCCCGGAGCACCAGTCCGCTGGTATAAGAATGGAGTTGAACTGCATTCACATGAAGGTCTTCACATTCAATCAGAAGGAACAATGAGGAGAATTGTCATCCAGTCAGCTGAGTTCTTCCATTCCGGGGTTTACAGTTGTGACGCCATTGATGATGTCATCAGGTTTAATGTGGAAGTTGAAGGTAAGTAACTGAGTGTAATTATTTGGTAATCTGAGATTTTGTGTGGCTTGAAGGTATGGATTAATTGCACAAACTGACAATAAAGCTCAGCAAAACCATTAATGAAAAGATCCTTTTAATTGTACTGAAATATATATAATAATGATCAAAACATCCATAGCACCACCTGTGAGGTTCATAGCACTTCCAGATGTGGATAGAAACAAGTCCATTGAAGCTGGATGTCCAATAGTACTGCAATGTGAGCTCTCCGATCCAAGTGCCCAGGTCGTCTGGTACAAAGATGAAACAAAACTTCTCCCACAGTGTGGACTAGACTTCCAGGCTAATGGAACTAGAAGGGCACTGGTAGTCGAGAAGGCACATTTTTTTCACTCTGGGGTGTACAGATGCAAGACAAAAGGTGCTGCCATCCAGTTCAATGTGGAAATCCAAGGTGATTATTTAATGCGAAACTTTTGTAGTATTAAACATTCTGCTTAAATTGTTTTTAAATATATATATATATATATATATATATATATATATATATATATATATATATATATATATATATAAATGTTTAAAGTGTTAACATGAAATATTAGTGTGAAATGTAATGTTTAAAAAGACTTTCAAATATCTAAAGCTCCACTAGTGAGATTCACAGCTGGTCCCGAAACTGAGAGGAGAAAGTGCATTGAAGCAGGAGACACCATGGTTCTACAGTGCGAGATATCAGACTCATCTGGGCAGGTTTGCTGGTTCAAGGATGGGAAGCAAATTCTTACCCAGTCTGGTGTAGGCTTCCAATCAGAAGACTGTATAAGGAGATTAATTATAGAATCAGCAACCCCGTCTCACTCTGGTGTGTACAGGTGCACAACAAAAGATGATGTCATTGAGTTTCAAGTCGATATCAAAGGTGAATCTTCCATTTATTTTTGTTGCTCTTCATTGCTACAGTGGTGCTTGAAAGTTTGTGAGCCCTGTAGAATTTTCTAGATTTCTCCATAAATATGACCTCAAATATCATCAGATTTTCACACAAGACAAACATAGACAAAGTTAACCAATCAAATTATTATTATTATTGAGAAAACTGATCAAATATTACATATCTTTGAGTGACAAAAGCATGTGAACCTCTAGGATTAACAGTTTAGATTTTAATTTTCAATACATGGGATGACAATCAAGTGTTAGTGAGTGCCTTGTTCGATTTAAAGAACAAAGGGTAACATTTAAGCAACTGAAGCACTCTCTTACTGTATGTTGGCTAATGTTAATGTTCCTCAGTTATCTCCTGATGGTGCACTCAAATGCTGCCCATCTGAAGTTTAAAAACATTACAATTTGTGGAAAGGAAACATTGCACTACATTATAAGAACTTTATTTCATTTGTGAAACATGGTGGTGATAGTATCATGACTTGGGCCTGTTTTAATATTTCTAGTCCAGGACAGCAAAATACCAGCAAATTCTAAAGGAAAGGTCAGGACATCTGTTAATGAACTAAATCTAAAAAAAAAAATAGATCATGAAGCAAGACAATGACTACAAGCACACAAGTTGTTCTACCAAAAGATGGTTACAGAAGAACAAAGTTAATTGTTTGGCCAAGGATTGTTGGTCCTGACTTTAATGCAGTAGAAATGTTGTAGAAGGACCTGAGACAAGCAGTGTGAGGAAAGCAACCAACATCACAGAGTTGAAGCTCTTCTATACTGAGGAACAGGCAAAAATTTACTTTAAGCCATTGTGCAGGACAGAACAACAGTTAACGGTAACATTTGCTTGCAGTTATTGTTGTACAAGGAGGTCACACCGGTTTCTGAAAGCAAAGTTTTACATACTTTTGCCACTCACAGATATGTAATATTGGACAATGACAATAATTTTTTGTTTGCTGGGTTAATTTGATTTATCTTTAAGACTTGTATGTAAATATGATGATGTGTTGGGTCAAATATATGTAAAAATATAAAACATTGAAGGGTTCACAAACTTTAAAGCAACATTGTACTCCATAAAACAAAGATGTACCCTTAAAGAGAGAATTTTTTCAGTACTCACACTTAAATGTTGTTGTTTGCTTTAATATTAGTGTAAATATCTATAATTCTTTTTCATGAATTGCCATCTGCAGCTGTGCCAGTGCGGTTCTCAACTGTTTCAGAAGTTGAGAAGTGTAAATGCATTCAAGCTGGCAGCTCTTTTGAACTCTGCTGTGAGGTATCAGATCCTACAGCAGATGTTTACTGGTATAAGGATGAAACAGAGATTCTCACAGACACTGGCTGGGACATACAGGCAGAAGGCACACGGAGGATGCTGATAGTCCAATCAGCAGAGCCCAGCCACTCCGGATTGTACAGCTGCAACATGCCTGATGACTCTGTAGAGTTTACTGTGGATATTCAAGGTAATTGGTGGCTTTCTGGGAAGCATGTCCCTCCAGTAAGCCAAAGCTGCATTAATATGTAAATAGAAGCAAACTAATGGAATATGTGCCTCATAGCACTGCTTTAATGGATATGCCTCTTACATTTGCATCTTGTCTTGTGGCAGCTGTTTAAAACTACGGTTACATGTGTTGCATTCTATATTTAACTTGCTTTTTGGCAGAAGGTCTGAGAGATCACAGATTAGTCAGTCTGGGAAATACTTTCTTTAATTTTTGAAGTATTAATGTCATGTATATTCCAAAATAAGCTCCACCAGTGAAGTTCTCAGCCTTCCCAGGTGTTGTGAAGAACAGGCTGTTTGAAGCAGACTACCCTACTGAGCTACACTGTGACATCTCAGACCCACCAGCTAAGGTGTGTTGGTACGAAGATGGAGTAGAGCTCCTCTCAAAAAGTCAACCTCATATCAAAATGGAGGATACCAGGAGAAAGCTTGCTGTAAAAGTAGAGCAGCCCTCCGAGGCCGGATGGCAAGACTCTCTGAGAAGGGATGAGGTCATCCGGTTAAATGTACAAGATGAAGGTGATTTTTTGATTTTTTTGCCTCTGACAGAATGCTTTAGCGTGCCAACTAACAACTTTGTGCTCTGTATAATTTCTGTGTGTTTTCACAATAAAACATATTGTTGGCTTTTGATTAGTAGTCACCAAAACTGCATAAAGTATTTCTTTATCAATGATCGTCTTTAGCGCCACCTTTGAAACTGCTGGATGTCCCTCATGTTGAGAAGAATATAGGTACTGCGGAAAGCATCTGTATTGCACAACAATACAAAATCCTGGATGCCAATGAATATAATTACCAAACAAAAGACAAGGAAGAGATACTGTCACAAGATGGAATTGAATCCCAATCTCAAATTAAGTGTGACTTGCCTATAACAACTTTTAGCATCAATTCAACTGAGACACCAGACACTGGGATAAACCTGTCAAGGGCGCCAGATGATCACACCCAGTTTAATGCAGACAAAGGTGGTTTACCACTATTATTTGTACCCCATTCTTGACATGGAGCATTGAACTAATTAAAGCTAGAAAGCTTATTGTTTTCTTTGTGGCTTTCCTAACAGCCGAGCAGTCTCACCCTGAAGTGTACAAGGGTGAGCACTATGATGACACTGTCCAGTGCACTGTGGATATGAAAGGTGATACAACAGCTACCCCACCCTAAGCACACTTAACCCAGTGCATCTGAGCCACTAACAATAGTGGTGTGTAACCTTTCTAAGGCTGTGCCTAAAGATGTTAAATCTATGCACCTTGGTTACCCATTCTTAAAAGCACTTCCCAAACTAATCCCTGCTATTTTATCTTAATCCAACATCCAGTTGGTCTGCAAGCCTTTCTTCCCAGCTAACAATCAAGTGAAAATGTTTAGATTATATTCTTAATTAAAGTATATCAACACCAGGATAATATCCATTTGCTTCAGTCATCTTCCTTAATGCTATTTAAAACAAACATAATGTCTTGAAATGTCTATAACGCCTACATGAAACATTGAATAGATGATTTAAATGTCAAGAAATGAATGAATGAATGATGAATGAAATGAGATGCTGAAACAGGCAGAAAAATAACTTTACAGCATTAGCAAGCTTTTTTGGACTTGTTGCCTTGACCTGTGTGACTTGTTTCTAGACCACTCTGTCATATGGTCGTCTCTCTTAATTTCTCTCTTTTATGTTATAAATCTTGAAAGTAACAATCATTGAGAGCAACTGTTTAATCAGCTTCTAATTAAGAAAGTGGAAACCCACTGAAACTTTTCTCTGTGCACATCATACAACTATAGCTGAATCCTTCGCTGAAATTGCAAAGACCAGCATCGTTAAGGAAAGCTTGGATGTCACAGATGGTTCTACGTTTGAAATCTTAAAGGAAAGCCAGGAAACAACAATTCCTGAGTTGGCAAAGGTCAATAAGGAAAGCTTAAGCTTTACAGACATCCCTGAGCTCAGAAAGTGTGAGATCCTTAAGGAAAGTATGACCGTCAATGCTGTTCCTGATGTGGCTGTGACTGAGAGCACTCAAGAAAGCTTAAGCTTCACAGAGAGTTCTAATGTCTCAAAAATCAAGAGCATTGAACAAAGCTTGAGCTTCATAACAGACCCTGGTTCATCCAAGACCGAAAACACTAAAGAAAGCTTAAGCTTCACAGACAGTTCTAATGTCTCAAAAAGCGACATCTTTAAGGAAAGCTCGAGCTTCATAGCAGATCCGGAATCAGCTAAGCCTGAGAACACAAACCTTGGTTCTGATTTCGCAAAAAGCGAGATCATTAAGGGGAGCTTGAGCTTGTCATGTTATGAGTCAGAGGAGACTGAAATCAGTAAGGAAAGCTCAAGCTTCACAAAGTGTTCTGAGTTTACAAAGAGCAACATCATTCAGGAAAGCCTGAGCTTTACAGCTGTTCCTGAGTTAATGAAGGAGAACATTAAGGAAAGCAGTCTAAAACAAGTGCAGCGTACGAAATCAGACTCCACTGCTCCATTCTGCATCTATGAGGATGAAGAACTACCCCAGCCTCAATGTATTAAACAGGAAACAACTTGCAGTTTTCAAGAAGACGACAGCAGTTACTTACAAGTACAAGACATATGCACGGATGACGATGTTTTAGCATTTAAGGTGGATCGTGAAGGTGATTTAAATAGTTAGCTCCATCATTCAGCAAGTAATGATGAGAGCAATGTACATCCCATTGCCAACATTTTAAACACAATTTAATGTCATTTTTTCCCCATTCTGATTCATTAACACAATCTAAATAACTTAAAAATTGGTTAAAAACGATTACTTGCATGGCTTGCCAACATAACTCTATAAGTTATCAGGTTTCCTTATTCAGTTTATATAAAGGTACTTGATCTAAAACACTTAAACAAATTAATCCATTAAGAAATTACATTCACATCTAACTAAAACCATCTTTTCAAAAAACAAAAAACATGACCATAAACAATGACCAATGCCATGGTATTTGAAATAATCATATAAACACATACATTACATTTTTTACATTAAATATACTTAGTGAATAACTACCTTTGAGATAACAATTTTACTATCAAATGTCAGCCATTTCTTTCTTAGTAGTAATACAAATCTTTCTATATGTAACTTGACACACTCTAGTTACAAAGGTGAATATCTCAGCACCTCAAGAAATGTCCAATGAGAAAGTCTGTGAAGCAGCCTGTCTCAAAGACCTATGTGAAGTCTCTGAAAAGAAGGCCCACATATCTGCACTTGGAGATCTTTTAATAGTCCAGCAAGAAGATGGGAAAAACATGATGTCTAATCTGAGAAAGGAACAATTTGCTCAGATATCAAAGATTCCACACAAAGAGGTCCTGAGCACCGAGACCAAGAATCAATCTGTGATCCATCAAGACAAAGTAAAAGGTGACTCAAGGCTATGTGTCTAGCATACTATTAATTTGCAGAAACACATCTAACACAAATGTTCAGACATCCTTTAGTTACGAAAGAGCAAATGAATCAACATAGATATGCTTGCCATGAATGTATCATTATTTTAATACATGGCTTTATTTTTTCCCAAACTGAAGCACCAATATCTAAGCTAGTAAAATTTGCACCAATCCCTGAGTCTGGCATGACTAAGACCATTGAAAGTGGCATGCCTCTAGTGCTACAGTGTGAAATATCAAACCCAGATGCCCCAGTTTGTTGGTTTAAGGATGGAATACAACTTCAAACAAAAAATGGATTAGTGATCCAGTCAGAGGATTGCATTAGACGGCTGGTCATTCCAACTGCAGAGCTCTGCCACACAGGGATGTACAACTGTGAGGCAATGGATGATGTCATAAAATTTAAGGTGTATGTCAAAGGTGATTTGAAACCTAGTTTAATCCATGTTGAACGCACTAAAAACAATTGAATTCACTAAACATCCAATATTTGATTAATTACAAATTTTGTATTAATGATAACAGCATATATTTGTATAAAATAGGCATACTATTTAAGAAAACATTTTAATCACTCTAGTGTCACTGTATGGCCTGTTGCCATTCTTTAAATCTACAATTATGGTGGTTTTTCTAGTGACATTCCTGCACTTAAGTGACAATCTTACACTTAAAACATACCCCCAAACCAAAGCTGCTTTAATTAAAACATGCTAAATTGAACTCTTTAGAGGCACGGATGAAAGGTTCATCACTCACTCAGACTGAGAAGAATGCGATGAAAGCCAATGAAGAAGCCAATGAAAATGTTCCACACAAAGAGACAGTAAATACTTCAGCTCAGGTCTGCTTGTACAGACAAGAGCAACAACAAATTCAAGAGCGTCTTGCTGTTATGCCATCAGAAGAGATCGGATCAGAAGAGATCAAATCAACTGAGCTGTCTGACTCGGGAGTATACAGTTACGAAACAAGGGATACCAACATCCTGAGTACTGTGGATCCACCAGGTGATTCTTCAGTCATCTTTGCCATCTCAACCCATCTGATTACAATACTAACCCCTTCAGTCATGCAATGGTCACTAATAGTCATTGTGCTGACCACGTCATTTGAATAGATTCAGGGTTAAATTTCAGATTTTTGTTTTAAACATCTGACCCAGATGTTTGTTATTTATATGTGTTTTACTGCATGTGATTAACAGCAGAAAGAAAGAAGGATTATGTAAATGTGACACATAATGTAATGCCTCACATAATTCATGTAAAAACAGACATAACTAAGTAAAATTAGTTTACATGCTGCTGCACACTATGAATAGATTCACCACCATTACAACATTACAACAGACCTAGACATTTAAATATACCATAAAGCTTTTGAATTCGTAGGACCAACTAAGAACATGTAAAATTCAAGATTCCAGGAATTTGCATGTTAATTATATAGAATTTAAATATTGCCCAATACGCAAGTAGTACTAAGAATAAGAACAATTTTTGTCATTGTTGAATGTGTTTAGATTTTATTAAGCTTTCATTATTTACTCTTGCGCTACTAATATCCACATCCACATTATCATAGTCTGATTGTTCACGTTTAGATTTTATTTAGAATGTGTTTAGATTTTATTAAGCTTTCATTATTTACTCTTGCGCTACTAATATCCACATCCACATTATCATAGTCTGATTGTTCTCTTAGTTTGATTGTTGCTTGTATGTTCTTATTGGCATTTAATGCACCATCATTTTTCTTATATGACAAAATAACCATAATAAAGCAACGACTTGGTGCCATTCTTAATAATGTCTCTAGGGAAACAATACACTTAACACTAGACATGGACACCACTGACACAAATGTATCTTTCTACAATGATGCCTATAGTGCCACCAGTGACGTTCTCCACTGTCGCTGAAACCCAGAGGAACAAATCTGCTGAAGTTGGAGAGCCATTTGAATTGGAATGTGAGGTCTCAGATGCTGCCGCATGTGTATGCTGGTACAAAGATGGAAATGAGCTGTCATCTGAAGCTGGAGTTTTGCTTCAGACTGAAGGTACAATTAGAAAACTTTCTGTGCAGTCATCTGAATTATCTCACAGTGGAACTTACAACTGCAACACAGATGCTGATGCAGTTGCATTCAACGTGGATATTAAAGGTGATTTACATATTCTTTGATTCTTAACAAAATTGTTTCAAAATTAAATATTTTTCTATCATCTTAGTGATAGAATTATTTTCTTTTTATGGCACTCACAACTATGTAGCTTCGTCTACGAAGTTAAAACCACTTTCAGAAATGGAGAAGAACAGGTCCGCTGAATTAGACTCACCAACTGTTCCAAAATATGAAATCTCAGACTCCAAAAGCCAGGTTTGCTGGTATAGAGATGACACAGAACTCCTCTCAAACATTGGACTTGATACCCAAAGAGATGAAAATGTAAGGAAATTAACTGTTCAATCAACCGAACCTTCATACACTGGCCATTTCATCTGTGGCAGTCCTGATGATGCTGTATCATTCGAGATGGACAGTCAAGGTGATTTTCCAGCAATTGTTGAATGTATATAATCTAGTCTTCAAATTCCCTAATAAAGTTTGCCTGTCCTCCTACCAGACCCAGTGTCAATGGAGCTAGTAATAATTGGGAGAGGAGGAATGAACAGATTTTCCTAATACTGAAGACCATTAATTAAAATATCAATAAAACATATTTGCAAATCTGATTACAGGAATTGAAGATATCAGCTATAATATTTACATTTCTAAAGCAGCTGTTATATAAAATCATTACTTAGTCACATGACAGCAAGCCAATCGCATTTTTGTTTGTTGCATGCAACACTTCGATTGCAAAAGCTATCTTTGATTTTCAAAAGTTCTGTTCAAACCTTGCCGGGCCTGTGTCTAACCTTCTACAGTTCTTCACATCTATTAATAACAACTATTTACTAGCTATTTATTAATAACAACTAATTTATTCATTTAAAATATAAAACATGTTCTGTGACTAATATGAGTTCCTTTGGATATCTCAAATAAAAATAGTACATAAAGAAATGTTCCCATTTCATATACTTTTAATTCAATAGTAATTTTCTACACCTTAAAATTTTTTATAGCTACTCCCATAAGGTTCTCAGCCCTTACAGAGGTGGCAAGAAACAAGTTAATTGAAGCAGGCTGCCCCATTATACTTCAATGTGAAATCTCTGAGTCTTCTGCCCAAGTTTCCTGGTTTAAAGACGGAGTGCGACTCTTTCAAGAGAATGGAATTGACATCAAATCAGACGGCACCATGCGAGCACTGATCATCCAATCAGCTGAGCTCAAACACTCGGGCACATACAGTTGTGAAGCTGGCGATGATCGTATAGCATTCAAGGTGGATGTTGCAGGTGATTTTGAGTCCACATACTTTCTCAAAACCACTAACATGTCAAATAACGCTTCATCCTCTAAATGCTTATATAAAACTTTAACAAACAAATGTAAATAACCAAACACTGAAAACCATTTTAAATGTAGTTAGTGCTAAATGACAGATCCCTAAAATACATTCATGCCTATATATATATATATATATATATATATATATATATATATATATATATATATATATATATATATATATATATAATTTTTTTTTTAAAGGTAAAGGTATTTTTTATTTAAGAGGTAAAAACCATGAGAATATTTGTCACTTTCTCACTGTTAATTCTAATTGCTTGGTAAATGTACCATATATTACAGAAACACCATTTAACAAAAAAAGCCCTTTTCATAATAACATGAAGAAGAAAAGATCATATTCATATTACTGTCATTATCCCCCTCATCCATTAGTAAACTGCCACATAAAAACAAGTGGCAGAGAAAGTCTGTGTACAAATCTAGTAATCCCATTTCTTTGAATGAATAAAACACTCCTAGCTTCACCAGTGATGTTGACAGCTGTCCCTGAGAATGAGAAGACCAAGTCATTTGAAGCAGGCTCACCTATCATTCTCCAGTGTGAGATATCTGAGCCTACTGCTCCGGTCCAGTGGTACAAGGATGGGACTCAGCTCTTACCTCAATCTGGAGTTTTCTTCCAATCAGAGCACACCATGAGGACATTGGTTATCCTGTCAGCAACGTTTTCACACTATGGCGTTTACAGTTGTAATACGGCTGATGATATCAGCGAGTTTTATGTGGAAATTAAAGGTGACATCCAAAGTTTATCCGAACCACTGCCACATAACTAACAAATTCATCATTGTGTCCTGTCCAACTTTCATTGGTTGAACGCTATGGATCCATTCTACTGCTTCTGTAAATGCTAGATCATTTTTCTAAAACAGATGCATAAAGCCATTTGCAACATTTCTGCCACGTTTGCAATCTACCCATCTTCTTTGTGCTTTCTGTTTATGAAGAAGATCAAGGGGGAAAGCATGTCTATTACATTGCTCAACTGCAATTCATCCTCATTAAGCTTTATTGAATGCTAGTTCTGTCCATTTTGCTGGCTGTTAAGAGTGGGGAACATCTGCAGCACTTGATAATGCATGCAACCCATATGTATTGAAAAAGGACTCAAGAAATGAAACTGTGTAATTCTTATTCTTTATGCAGCACCTCCTGTGACATTTGCCTATATCCCTGAGGAAGAGCTCCACAGGAATGTAGTGGAACAAGAAAAACTCTTCCTTCATTGTGAGGTGTCCAGATCTGACGCCACTACACAGTGGTACAAAGACGGAGTGGAGATACAGACCAGTACCAATGTCGAAATAGAGACTGAAGGCACCATGCGAAAACTGATTATCCAATCTGTTAGAATGTCAGATGCTGGGGCATACACATGTCGTGCAGGAGGCAGTGCCTTAATATTCAAGGTTAATGTACGAGGTGGGTACCTTTAGCATATTCGACATTGAAAATAAAATGCTTCTCTGCATGTATGTTAATACATAATAGCTGGTTTAAACATTTACTAAACTACTGTTTTACTCGGAAAGTCGTTAGACTTAATAAAAAAAACAGTTCTGTTGGTGAAAACACCTTGTTGATAAGGGAGTTTAGTGAAAAATGGCTAGATTGGCTCAAGCTTTTAAGGATTGGATCAAGGTTTAGTAATTCTACATCAAACACTTTATAACTGTTGAGCAGAGAAGCACAGTTGAAGAAATAAAGTTGAAGTATTCCCATCTTCTATTGTCCAGTTTCTGTGAGTCTGTATTCAAATTAGTCTGCAAACACTATTTTTTTTTTTTTACTTTTTCCCAACAGAGCCTCCTGTAATGATTGTCTATCCCAAGGAAGATGTTCACCTTGATCGACATGTTCCAGAGGAAATTGTCCTCAGTTGCGAGCTTTCACGTCCGAATGGAAGAGTGACTTGGTTCAAGGACGGACAGAAACTTCAAGAAAATGAAAATATGAAATTAAAAATAGAAGGTCCATACAGGAGACTGAAGATTCTTCACAGCAGAGTTGAGGACTCAGGAGAGTATGTCTGTGACACTGCTGATGACTCAAAATTCTTCCATTTAAGTATAAAAGGTATATAAAATCCAAATGATATGTAAAGACGGACAATTTGTGTTGAGACCACTAAATTTTTTAACCATATGTGGTACCCCCAAACTGTTATCAGAAAGTTGAAGGCACACAATTGCCTAAGATGTCCTTGGATACAATAGCATTAAATGATCCCTTTATTCATACTAGGAGACCCAAACCTGTTCCTGCAAGACAATGCCTCTGTGCACAAAGCCAGCTCAATAAAGATATGGTTTACATTCGTTAGAGTAAAAGATCTTGACTGACGTCTAACCTTTGTGATAAATTGGGAAAGAAAAAGTCTTCAAAGTCTACCACTGATGTTCACCAAAATGTGCAAGGGTTACCTTCATGGCAGAAACTGACACCCTTCCAGCTACAGCATTTTGCACCTGCCTATGAAATATGTAGTCTTTTAAGACTCAATACATCTGATCTAAAAAATGATGTCTTTTCATATTCTAATCAATATCATTGTGACCTTCTGTTCTAAAGAAACCAGAAAGCTCTCCTGAGGTAACCAAGTAAAAATAGCTTAAACTTATTGAAGCATCCTCATTGTCCAACAGAGGAAACAACACCTGCATGGACCTCAGGCCTATAGGCTTATATACAGTATCGTAGAAACTTTGGAGTAAGAGGATTATAGATGTAAGGCAGGTTATGTTGTCAGTATACTTCCATCTCTTACATTAACTCAGTCTCTGTCCTGGCCAGTTAAATGAAACTATACAAGTTCAACTAGAACTTCAAGTAAAAAAAAATAAATAGGCAAAAATGAACGATTTTGTCAATCCTAAAGCTGCAGCAACCACATTGTCCAAAAGACATAAAATCAGCCAACTTTACAGCCATCACAATACCTACAATCTCAGCTTGCAATTCCTGATTTCTTAATCAATTCTGTTACACAAAATTCTGTACATGTTGAAGAATGGTGCCATTTTGTCATGCTACAGATTTACTCTAGATATTGTTTGTGTTTAAATATTTTCAATTCTATATAAAAAAAAATTGCATATATAGTTATTAATTGTGAATACGTAACATCACTTGTATTCTGTTACATTTCAGCCTTGTTTAAACTTGGTATAGATCTATTCCATCTAAATAACCTTTTGAATTATCTGATTGCATCAGGCACTGACCACCTAATGTGTTTTCCTACAGAACCCCCAATACGCATAGTTTCCCCAAGCCAATCCCAAATGGAACTGTGCCAGCAAATGTCAGAGAGGATGGTGCTGAGTTGTGAAATTTCCAGAGGCAATGCTTCTGTGCGCTGGTATCGAAATGGACTTGAGGTAGAAGAGAATGACAACCTGATTCTTGAGGTTGATGGTGTTTACAGAAGACTCATTATACCAGAGACAACAGTCAGTGATTCTGCAGAATATGTTTGTGACACAGCTGATGACTCTGTGACATTCTTCGTAAACATTGCAGGTGCTGAGATGTACAGAGATGTACAGAGATGTTTCGAGTACACTTCAAAACTGTCTAAAGGAAAGAATTAGAAAACTACTGTTTATGGCCAAATGTTTGTGGACACCTGACCATAATACACATATGTGGTCCTTCAAAATTGAAAGCACAAAATAGGTTGACTTTGCATTACTGACCTTGGTTTTTTCACTGGAACTGCAATACCACTGTACACTTTCAGGATAAACTGGAATGTAGCTTGTAGCTGAATATGAAAATACCAACATCCACATTGCAAAATGTAAAGCATTATCAGAAGACTACAACAGCAAATAAGGAGCTAATTCTGGAAGGGGATGTTTGAAAAGCACATATGGTGTAATGTTGCGGTGTCAACAGACTTTTGGCCATATGAAGTAGCTGCTTTTATAGACTTGTTTGTGTCATTTAAATTTTTAAATAGCTGATTCTTAAAATGATAACTTCCATTTGTGCAGAGCCCCCGGTACGATTTATTCGGCCTAGGAAGATGGCATACGAAGTTGAAAAGTTTGTTGGAGAAACCATTGTGCTTGACTGTGAGGTGTCAAGATCAAATGCAGAAGTCAGTTGGAAGAAGAATGGAGAAGAGATTTTGGAAAATATCAATATAACTATAGTTGAGGATGGCAGTACTCGGCAGTTAACAATTCATTCATTAAGGCTTGAAGACACAGGCCAATACTTGTGTGATGCCAAAGATGATGTAATGGATTTCAGTTTAAAAGTAAATGGTAAGTTTCTTGTCAAATTGACGTAGATTAGCTTGATTGATGACCATGTCCCAATAATTATTTTACTTTCCTTTGCAGAACCACCACTCAGATTTGTGCAAAAAAGTGAGATAACAGACAGACATTTTGTAGTATCAGATGCCGTTGTGCTCAAATGTGAACTGTCCAGAGCGAATGGTGTAGTCTGCTGGTACAAGGATAATAAAAGGATTGTGGGTAATGATCACTTCACATTTGAAGAAGAAGGCACCTTTAGATCTCTGATCATCTTAAATGCGGAGATCGCGGATACTGGTGAATACGTGTGTAATGTGAAGGACGAGAAGGTTGTCTTTAATGTCACAGTAGAAGGTAAATGAGAAACTGTCACCCGCTACTGCTGGTAATACATAATAAAAGCACAATACACTAACACCTAGTGTACCTTTGTGTTCTATTTAGAGGCACCGGTGTCTATCTTAGGAAACACTAGGACCCCAGAACACCACTCACTCGTGGCTGGAAACGAGCTGATCCTTGAATGTGAGGTGTCTCATGAGAACGCTGCTGTTCAGTGGCTCTGTAATGGGAGGGTATTGCAGGCAGATACCCGAATCAGTATTGAAAAGAAAGGTGCTATGAGAAAACTTGTGGTCTCCAACATTCAAGTGTCTGACTCAGGAGAATACGTATGTGATGCCATTGATGACAAAATGTACATCTTGGTGACAGTTCAAGGCAAGCTAACCATGACTTCCATTTATATGATCAACAGACTATAAGGAAATACTGTAAATGCATAATAAATCGATGAAATCTTTGAACTGAACACTTCATAAAGCAATGCTAATCTCTAAATATTATTCTGTTTAATAGAGCCACCATTCGAGTTTGTCAAAAAAGAAGAGATAAACATCGCTGCCTATGAAGAGGAAAGCGTGACATTGTGTGCTGTGGTTAACAGGGATAATGGATCTGTGCAATGGACCAAGGGGGGCAAACAAATCAGAGATCATCGTTTTTATGCCACAAGCGACGGGCATACTCACTACCTGACTATAAAGCATCTTAAAAAATCAGATGCCGGAGAATATGAGTGTGACGTGGGCACAGATAAAGCTCGTTTCAGCGTGCAAGTCAAAGGTAAATCAAGACTTTTGTGTTACTTTATCACTCAACTTGAATGTGTTGACTGTTCAGGCAACACAGTCATTGTTCTGAATCTGGAACTAATGTGTATAAATATTTAACTTAATAATCCTGCTTGTTAATGTGTCCTGTAGTAAGAAATTGTTTACAACATACAAACCATGTGCTCACAGCAATCTTCAAACGAAACGATTTTTCTTTCAGCTATGAAGATAAAATTTTCCAAGCCACTGCAAAATGCAGTAGGGCTTAAGGGTAGTAATGTTGTTTTAAGATGTGAACTCCAAACCTCCAAAGGAGATGTCCAGTGGCTGAAAAACAACCGAGAAATCACACCAAACCGACATTTTACAATCCGTGCAGATGGGCAAGAAAGAAGCCTTACAATACATAACTTAACAGACAGTGATGCAGGGGAATACACATGCGAATCAAAGGATGAGAAAACATGTGCAAATGTAGAAGTAAAGAGTAAGTACAATTTTACTAAAAGAGCTTTTCTTCATGTTTAGAAGAACCACACTGATAAAGACAACTAATTTCTTTCCTGCATAAAGGTGGAGGTGTAGCTTACTGGTTAAGGAATTGAACTTTGGACTTTTCTAAAGGATGTATATATATATTTAGTACAAACTTTTTTAAATGTTAAACTTTCGAGCCAGTCGCGGATTCTTGTGAACTATCAGATATTTCGTGAGTCACTCTGACTCAGGTTCCAAATGAAAAGTCATGAACTATCGAGGTCGTGAGTGTCAAGGTCACGAGTATCGAGGTTCCACTGTGTATATATATCCAGAGCGACTTACAACTGAAAAGGGAAGGGTTAGGGGCCTTGCTCAAGGGCCCAGCAGTGGCAGCTTGGTGGTGGTGGGATTTGAACATGTGACCTACTGATCCAGTCCAATGCCTTAACCATTGAGCTTTCACTCTTTTCTCTCTCTCTCTCTCTCTCTCTCTCTCTCTCTCTCTCATTATATATATATATATATATATATATATATATATATATATATATATATATATATATATATATATATATATATATATATATATATATATATATATATATATATATATATAATGTATTGTCTTAAGAAAATTGCCACAAATTTCCTTCACAATCGATAACATTTATTTTTACTCTTGTTCTACAATTTCTTCTTAAGCCCCTCGTGTTCTGGAGTTTATTGCTGAGTTGCACAACATAACTGTAATGGAAGGAGAAGATGCAACATTCAAGTGTGTAGTGTCCCCAGAAGATGTAAGGATAGTCTGGTGTATGAACAACTGGCCTATTACATCAAATGACCGGTTCAAAATCACAAGTAATGGACTGTGCCACATGTTGTACATCAAAAACTGCCAAGTGTCAGACAGCTGCAAGCTAACAGCAGAAGCTGAAGGAGTGATATCCAAAGCTCTGCTACGGGTTCAAGGTGAGATATCATTAGAAATTGATTACATGGTTTAACAATTAATCACTTACATTTTTCTAATGGCCAACATGTTTCAACTACTAATTTAAATAATATCTCAGTAGACAAAAAAAAAAAAATTACCTTCAAAAATGTTCTTGAATTGTCTTTGATGAAAAAGCAGGTCAAACTTTTCCATTACACTTATGAAACGTGTGAAACATGGACATTAGATGCATTCTTTAGGAGTTCAGACAACTGTTTACTGCCAAGGCAACATATTTGCAATAAATAATGACCCTTCAGACATGGTTGTTGAAAAGGTGCCTATAATGGTTTGCACTTAGCAGCTTCTCCAGTTAGAATTCCACTGATAACTGACAGAAGCAAGTGGCCATTCTCCTGTGCATAGCACTAGGAACACAAAAGGAGCACTATAGCAGGCATATTCAAAAAAAAAATTTGTACTACAGCCTACTTTTATGTTAAAGTCTGCTTTCATCATCTTTAGACAATGATGATCAATAAGAGATTGACTGTGTACAGAGAAACAGGTGCTGTTCACAAAGAAAATGGAATCGGTGGTTGCAGAAGAGTTTGGGGAGGCAACTCTTGAGGTGGAGCTGAACTTAGAATGTGGAGAAGTGCAGTGGATGAGACAAAGTGTGGTCATACACCCTGGACCTAAGTTTACCCTGAAACAAAGTGGCCGAAAGCGTATGCTCACAATCCACAAACTCGCCCTTTCTGATCGTGGGACTTACAGCTGTGAAACTCTTCATGACCGCACACAAGCTGGGCTCAGCGTGGAACGTGAGTCTGCACATGCTGCTGTCTGTTTCTCACTATGTGTTGTTATTTTTTGTTTACTGTGGTTGCTGGTGATACCGCATTGACACTGAGCCCTCATTTCTGTTGTTGTTTTCTTTATACCAAATCAATAAACTGAGCAAGAGTAATACGAGTGGTGAATCAGTGACGCTTGTTCCACGGCTTGACGGTCAGGAACAGCTGAGCGACAGATGATTCCCAAGAAGCACACTTCTGTATTGACATAAGATCAGATGGCCATAAGAATTCAATTAAGCAGTTCAAATGAAAACTGGATCAGGGGCTAGAGAAAGGTCTTCTTGTGGTTTGTCTGTTAATTCATTTGAATTGGCTAAGAAATTGTCATATTAACATAGTGTAGTTATATTCATAAACTGCAGAGAAATTGTTCTCTAGTTACAATATTGTGTCTTATTTATTTGGTGCTGCCAGTATTTATTATTGCCTACATTTAAATAGACCAATCATATTCACTGGATAGTAAATTATATTGTTGCACATAGTGTACCATAGATTTGGTGTACCACCAAAGGACACAAACTTAATATTTAAGTACCATAACATGTAGCATTTCTTTCAGTTTCCGGGATTGGCTTTCACAACCCCATAAAAACTAAGGCATCAATGTTGTCAGTGTTGTATTCTTAATATTTTTATGGTTTCATTTCACAATGTATCAGTGTTTATGTGACAAGTCAGAGTATCATGCAAGTGTTGTTTGATTTCTGTTCTGTGTCTTTCTTACTCTTTCCCCATTGAAATCCGTATAGAAAACAGTCTAAAAAAGTAACCAGTGAGTGAGGGAGCAATTCCAGCCAAAGCATTAGTTCCCTAAAATATCCTCAAATCATGTTGTGCTAAAATTAAAGATTACTTTTTCAAATATTCTGCCTTTGCAATTTTAACATTCAGCCCACAAATCAGGCTTTGCCACTCATAGCTAATTTTCAGCGAATTGATACAAACACCAGATTGAGTGCTAAATATTTTTTTCTACTTAAGGTCTTTCTACTTGTGGTAGCAAAATGTCAGTGCTTTCCCTGTCATTGGCACCTCGTATGAATTTGGATCTCTTTTCATAGCTGCTAAATATACACCCTGGCCTTCAAAATCTAGGGTGGTGTCACCAACTCTTAAAAATAAACCACTTTTTTTTTCCATGGGGAATGCCTGCCTCTTTCGGAATACTTTAAAACCCATTGGCATACTCTGGAATTTGGGAATTAATACAATGTTGGACAACGAGTCCAAGCCTGTGGACCCAAATATCATTCTGTTCTAAATACTGTTTATTCTTAATATCCTATTTTTAATTCTATCAAGAAGAATAGCCTTTAACAATGTAAATGTATTTGTGATTTCTTATTCCTGCTGTTTTCATGTGCACGCAGCACGGAAAGTTAAAATACGGAAAGAGCTGAGCGAGATTCATACGTTTGAGCGCGAGACAGCATCCTTTGAGGTGGAGCTGACACATAGCAATGTGGAAGGCATGTGGCTGAAAGATGGAAACCGACTCAAAAGCAACAACCATTGGCGCATGACTACCCATGGCAATGTGCATTGCCTGACCATAGCCAACCTGTCACTTGAGGACACGGGAACTTACATTCTCCACTGAAAATGCAAAATCATCTTCCAGACTTACAGTTAAAGGTAAACACACTGATTACAATACATGGGGTGGGGGCATAAAACAGTACTGGGTTATAACTTTCAAAAAATGTTTACATGATCCATTGTATTAGTGTACGTTTATATGATTAATATAATATAAAATTTTCAAAGCTGCAGCAGGCATACAAATTTAAAATATATTGAATCAATCAGCATTCAGCAGTATTAAAACAAAATCTGTTTTACTGTTATGACTGTTATGGGTTACTGCTGTAGAAGTACATTTTCACAGCTAAATTTAGTCAGTGCAACAGAAATACATAGGCTCAATCACTGCTTAAATTCTTCATTCAGCTCATTCAGCTAGTCTTAGTCATTAGACCTTCTAAAACATTTCAAGAACCAAATACCAAAAGAGCTGCAAAGTAAACAGGTGACAAGAAATAGTATTTGCCCACTAATTGTAACAAGACATCTCACAGCAATTAACTTATAAGGGTTGGAATTCAGTTGTGAGTAGGTCAACCGCAGTAGGGGGTAAGGCGTTGAGGCATGATGCAAGTCAACATGATGCAAGATGGTTAGATTTCAGACAGTGATGGAATTACAATGGAATGGATTAACGGCTTTCACTGCGGCTCTTCCTTCGTGTCTACTTACACATATAAAAAGACTCTGATCACATGTCCAGAGTGCAGCTACCGAAACTTTTCAAGCCTTCATCAAGCATACATTGGTAGTATGTAAGGTAATCTCTTTTATACCAAGTCACTCAATAGGGCTTATCTGTTGGAGTCTGTGAGCTGTCAGTGTGGATGACAATAGATTGAAAATGCCACTGCAACAAAGGGATCTCTGTGCATACCTGACCATTGCCAAGTTAAGTCTGGTTATATTCAGTCCATCATTATACTAGACACCGGATTAGCAATATTTGGCTCTTAAGAACTTGAAAAGAGCAATGGAGGTCAGCCTAACGCGATCTGTTTGCCACAAGCATGCCTGCACAGGTACACCAGTATATAAATAGGAAGCTTAGACTACTTTTTTAACTTCATTGAAACTTCATACCTGCTAGAAAAGGTGTGTGTGCAAAGATATACAGTAACATGGTCTGATTAAGGCATCTAACTTTTATAAAAACATTTTTTTTAGCAGACATTTCACTCACCATACACTTGGAAATGGTATGGCATTGTTGTCAGTGAAAGATATTCCACTAAAAACCATTTTCCTTTCAATTTGTACAGAAACACCAGTGTCTATTCTGAAAAAGCTGGAGGATAGCACTTTCCCAGAGGGTGCAGGAGCCACACTGGAGTGTGAGCTGTCCAAATACAATGTTAATGTCAAATGGAAAAAGGTATGAAGACTACAGTATTACCTTAACATAAAACTTTCATCACTATTTATTATAATTAAATATCTGGCTTTATTATTTTATATTATCATTATTATTATTATTATTATTATTAGTTGTGGTAGTAGCAGAAGTAGTCATTTAAGTATTTTAGATGTATTAATAAATTATGAAATCTACAATGTACTTATGTAACATTTGTTTATATACTGTATATTACACTTAATTTCCAAGATAATGTCAGTCATAGATTGGATCGATATATGTATTTTGCCTGAGGTTCAGTGGTGGTCTTGTCTAACCTAGAATGGAGAAGAGCTTAAGCCAGGGAAAAGTCATCGTATCTACTCCATGGGGAGGAAGTGCTTCCTGCAGATCATGCGATGTGAGCTTGGGGATTCGGGTTTATATGTGTGTGATGCTGGAGATGCAACCACTTCATGCTCTGTGGAAGTTTACGGTATGAAAAGAACATTTTACAAGTCATAAACTAAGAAACTGCAGCTATCTGGTGTGTCAATACTCTGTCATAAGTCTTCACCTGGGGGTTCGCGACCTCTAGAGGATCCGCGGCGGTACTGCAGGGGGTCCGCTTATTAATGTTGAACCACAAATCATTTTTGTTAAAATAAATAAAATAAAATGGGTAAAAAGTTGAAAGATCAAATATATTTTTTATATTATAATAATTACATTAAAGTTCTATTAAACTTGAATCTCATGTTCATGTACATGTATAATTGTTCACCTGACAGTAAAAATAAATGTAAAGTTCTATTAAAATTAAAGCTGAAGTTCATGTAAATGTACAACAGTCCACCTGATAGTAAAAGGAAAATGCATGAAACTGCAAATCCATTGATATAAGACAAGAGTAAACAATTTTTTTTGAAAGATTTGAAAATATGGAAATATACAGACAATGATGCATGTACAACAACATAGTTCTAATTGTCTTAATATCATTTAACTAGCGAAATATGATTGGTACTTCTAATAATATCAGTAGCTATGTTAGACACATTTTATATTCCTGCCCCTTATCTCTATAGCCTAAAGGGTTCTTTGCCTGAAAAACTTTGAAGAAACCTGCTATATACTGTAATCTTGTTTTCTGTATACGAGTACAACAGTGCCACCTGCAGGAAGAAATAGTGTTGGTGCTGTTCCGGCTTCAATTTGAGAGCAAGTGGGAGTATTTTATACCATCACCAGTCTCATCTTTCTTTACATTTCTAGCTCTCTCACATTTGCACTTACTGCCCTTAGGCCAAGAGATGGGTTTTAACGAACATGATACTCACATGCCTGCACGTTTTGTTACTTATGCTGCTTCACAAAATTTAGGATTTACTAACTGTGGTAATTCCAAAGTAGGTTATCTGTCTCTTTCTGTGTTGATCGAGCAGTATTTGTATTTAAGCGATCATCAACACATCAGTGGTGGTTGAATGCAAATGGTACAGCTCTCTTGTGCACAGTTGATATGTAGTCGGTTAAGTTTAATGAAGCTACCCATTACTACATACAATTCAAAAAATCATGAAGCTTGCACAAAAGCTAGTTAGCTAGTTCTTCATCCTCAGTTTGCTTGTCATTTGTTCATTTTTGTGCTCACATTTACTCTTAAAATGTGTACATGATTTCATTTACAATATTATCTTGGTGACTTGAGCCTGGTTTATCTTCCTGGAGGACACTGGCTGGTTCTTACATGCATTTTTGGCATCATTTTCTAAGTAAAAAAAAAAAAAAAAGATTAAAATTTGTATGTTCAGGCAATCAAATGCAACAGTTGATTCATTTCTTATTGGAACAGAGAGAGAGCTGGAAGTTTTACACACTCTAGAAGACCTGGATATTCAAGAGGACCAGAATGCTGTGTTTATGTGTGAGGTGTCTCTTGATGACATACCTGGAGAGTGGTTTAAGAATGGAGAGAAAATTAAACCTTCTAGCACCGTCAAGATCCGTCAGGAGGGTAAAAACTGCATTGATTCATCCAAAATAAATCCTGCTTTTTATTGAAATAATTAATCAGATTTACATAAGATATTCCAATACTAATTAAACTGTTCTTAAAAATATATTTTTTTTTACCCGAGAACATAAAATGCCTGTAATATGTAATCTTAAACAGGAACCAAGCACTTCCTTCTTATGTGCAACGTTAAGGAAGAGGAATCAGGAGAAATCAAGTTTGTTGCCAAGAATGTGGAGTCTATAGCTTACCTAGAGGTGGAGAGTAAGTATTTTATTCTCCTTGTAGCAGAGATAAAAATGTTTTCATCTTACCATGTCTTTTTTTCTCGCAGGAATCCCTGTGAATATTGTAAAGCCGCTGGAAGACAAAACGGCTCTGGAACACACTCGAGTCTTACTGGATTGTACTGTATCCAACCCACGCTGCAGCATTCGTTGGTATAAAGGCCGTAATGTGATCTTGCCCTCAGAACGCTTTGAGATCTGCAGTGAAGGCTGCTATCGCAAACTTGTGATTCAGGAGGTCGCACTGGAGGACACAGGCATGTACAGTGTGCAGGTCGGAGAAAACACATCCTCAGCAAGGCTCACAGTGGAAGGTGAGAGAAAGACATTGGTCAATTCACATACTCAAAGTGAAGTGCAATTTCAAAAAAAGTCTGGACACTGTGTAAAATGTAAATAAAAATAGATAAATAATAAATAAATAATAAAAAATTGCAAATCTCAAACACATTTTATTCACAATAGAAAACTTATAGAACTGGGGAATGTAAAACTGAGGAATGTACCAAAAATATATATATCATTTTCAGTTGGATAGCTGCAACACAAGTGTTAATAAATGAAACATTTGGAGAAAAATGTTTCCACTAATTATCTTAACTGACAAGTCAAAATGCGTAGGTCTTATTTATCCCTTAACATAAAATTGCAAAACAGTTGAATATGTAATCATTTACAGTACATAATATGATTAAAGTTTGAAAGAATCTGTAGAAATCTCTTTGCAGGAGAGACAAGGGTGCTAAACTGGCCTGCCTGCAGTCTAAACCTTTCACCATTTGAAAACATTTGGTGCATCATGAAATGAAAAAAATACAACAAAGGACACCCAGAACTGTTGAGCAGATAAAATCCTGTATCAGGCACATATGGGACAACATTCCTCGCCCAAAAAAAACCCAGCAACTAGTCTCCTCAGTTCAGAGATGTACAGTATACGGACAAAATGCGTAGTGTCCTAACTTTCCAGTGACCTGTTGCAGGGTCACAAGAAATTCAATTTGTTTTTCTGAAAATTGTATATATTCACATTTTAAACATTTAATGTTTTTTTTTAATGTGAATTTAATGAGTTTGAGATTTGCAAATTACATTTTGCAAACACGTATCTATCTATCTATCTATCTATCTATCTATCTATCTATCTATCTATCTATCTATCTATCTATCTATCTATCTATCTATCTATACACAGCTACATCTCAATAAATTAGAATGTCATTAAAAAGTTTATTTTAGTAATTCAATACAAAAAGTGAAATTCTATATAATATTATATAGATTCATCACACAGACTGATATATATATATATATATCAAAAAAATTGAATATTGTAAAAAAGTTTAATATTGGAGACTCGTGGTGTCACACTCTAATCAGCTAATTAACTCCAAAGGTTAATTAGAAAGGCTCTGGAAACTGCAAAGGTTTCCTGAACCTTTAAATAGTGTCTCAGTCTGGTTCAGGTTACACAATCAAGGGGGAAGACTGCTGACTTGACAGTTGCCCAGAAGACGATCATTGACACCCTGCACATGGAGGGTAAGACAAAAAAGGTCATCGCTAAAGAAGCTGCTGTTCACAGAGTGCTGTATCCAAGCACATTAATGGAAAGTTGAAAGGAACGAAAACATTTTGTAGAAAAAGTTCAAACGAAGGCCATTCAATGTTTTGGGGAAGATTCACAAAAAGTGGACTTTAGTCAGTGCTTCAAGAGCCACCACGCACAGACATATCCATGCCAAGCCACTCCTGAACCAGAGACAACGTCGGCGGTGTCTTACCTGGGCAAAGGAAAAAAGGACTGGTCTGTTGCTCATTGGGACAAAGTCGTCTTTTCAGATGAAAGGAAAGGAAATTTATCATTTCATCTGGAAATCAAGGTCCCAGAGTCTGGATGAAGAGAAGAGAGGCACAGAATCCAAGTTGCTTGAGGTCCAGTGTAATATTTGCACAGTCAGTGGTGGTTTGGGAGTCATGTCATCTGCTGGTGTTGGGCCACTGTGTTTTATCAGGTTAAGCCTCTCAGCACAGCTATATACCATGAGCATTTAGAGCACTTCATGCTTCCCTCTGCTGACCAGCATTATGGAGATGCTGATTTCATTTTCCAGCAGGATTTGACACCTGCCCACACTGACAAAAGCACAAAAAGCACCAGAACTGAACCCTATAGAGAATCTATGGTTATTGTCAAGAGGAAAATGAGAAACATGAGACCAAAAAAATGCAGATGAGCTGAATGCCACTGTCAAAGAAACCTGGGCTTTACCTCAGCAGTGCCACAGACTGACCACCTTCATGCCACGAAGAATTGAGGCAGCAATTATACTTTCCAGAAGGCAAAAAATTCATTGAAAATGTTTGAAGTATTCTAATTCTTTTTGGATGAATTGGTGGGAGCCAAAATGAAAAAATAAACGCTTGAAATATAAACTATATAATAAAAAATATCTATATAATATACAAGTTTTACTTTTTGTATTGCATTACTGAAATAAATCAACTTTTTAATGATCTAATTTATTGAGATGCACCTGTACACACACACACACACACACACACACACACACACACACACACACACAAAACTCTATGTACTTTATAAACATCCTATTCAAAATGCTGTCCCTTTTGCCGTTATAATAATCTTCACTCTCTTAAGGGGATACTTTCGACTAGATTTTGGAGTGTAGCTGTTAATTTGTTTTCATTCAGCCAAACAAGCATTAGTGAGTTCAACCAATAAAAGCGAGCCTGGAGTGCAGTCAGTGTTCCAGTTCATCCTGCAGGTGTTCAGACCGATTTAGGTCAGGTGCTCTTTATACTTTGCATACCATATGTTCATGGAGCTTGCCTTGTGAAAAAGAATAATGTCATGCTGGAGCAACTTCATGCCTTTTAGTCACATTGAATGTTCTATATAATCGTGTGCTTCCAACCTTTTGTTCAAATATGCATAACTTGTAAATCAGACAACATATGGGTGTGATGGTTGCAAAGTTTTTGCAATAGATGTAGTATGTTTAATGTCAGTGCTGCCCTCTAGTGCCAAAGTTCAAGTTTCTTAAATGTTCCGACATACATTCAGACCTATGTTATGACGCAAATTTAAACTAATTGAAGATATTTGATTGTAGAATATGGTAATAAAGCTTGTATTAAGTAAGCAAGATATACTAAATATGCCATATTTAAGTAATAAGGCCAATCACTATGATAATTGCATGTATGTATTGTGTTGATGCTTGTGGTAGTTAGTAATCACAGTACAGATAGATAGATAGATAGATAGATAGATAGATAGATAGATAGATAGATAGATAGATAGATAGATAGATAGATAGATAGATGGATGGATGGATGGATGGATGGATGGATGGATGGATGGATGGATGGATGCACTTTTTGTGAGATTTAAAAATGAGATTATAAATTAAGTTTTTAAACTGTTCAAGTTTGAGACCAGAATGATGGTAAAAACATTGTAAAATAAAGCCATTTTTTATCATTCCGAATGTTTCTGCTGGGTGCTCCAAAATTGCCCCTGTGCAAATGTTTGTAACTGTTGGACTGTGATGAACTACTTTCTCCTTGCACCTAGTTCTCCTCAAATAGGTCCAAGATCCTCCACAAACCTGCAAAAGATGAAGTGGCTATTGTAGATAAATAAATGAATGAAAGCAGCAATGCTACTAAACCTGCAATGGAAATGATACTGTGCTCACATTGTGCCTAAATGATGTTTGTGCTCTTGCTTGTGCTTCCATCAGCCCAGCCAATCCTGATAGTGCAGGAGCTTCAAGATATGGAGGTGGTCTCTCCAGAGGATGCATGTTTTGTGTGTGAGGTCTCTGTGCCTGTTTTAAAATCACCTGTATGGACTCTAAATGGAGAGGTGTTAAAACCTGGGCCCAAAGTTCTCCTGGAGAAAATGGGGACAGTGCACAAGCTTACCCTGAAGCACACGACAGAGGACATGAATGGTGTTGTGGTGTTTGATTCAGGAAAGGCCAAGAGCACAGCAAACCTGCATGTCAGAAAGTAAGTCAAGCTGAGTAGATCCTAAAGAAAAAATATAATGATAAGCACACATTAAACCATTGTATTATAAGAATTGATCTGGAAGCTCATGATCTAGAGAACACAGTAAACATTAATAGTTTGTAGAATAGTGAATATAAAGCATATGATCATACATTTTATGATTAAATATAGGCAAATTATTATAATTTTTTTTCTGAATGGCCTTAAATAAATTTGTTAAATAGAAATTGACAGTGAATGGATTTTCCTGCACTACGAAAAGCACGCTGTTTCTAATAAGTATGATTTGTATGTATGATGTAGAATAGTATCCCTCATTCCACTGATTCTGTTACAAGGTTGGCCAAGTGATTATCTGATTGGCCAAGACATTGTCTAATTCACATTCATGCAATTATCTAAACAGCCAATCATATGGCAACAACATTATGGGGAAAAAAAGGTCAAGAACTTCAGGTATTGTTCACATCAAATATCAGAATGGGAAAATGAGTGATCTTTGACTTTGATAATAGCATGGATATTAGTTCAAGATGGGCTGGTTTGAGTATTTCTCATTATAACTACTGATCTGGGATTTCCACACACAATAGTCTCTAGAGTTTGTAAAGAAATGTGTGGGGGGAAAAAAAGAAACGGAAAAAAAAAAACATTTAAGTGAATTACATTTTTAAAGGTGGAAACACCTTAATAAAAGAATATATAGGGGAAAAAAATGAACTGTTTCCATTCCAGTCTTAAGCTGCCCAGTTTGAGAGTCTGTGAACACGATAGCCTCAGAATTTTGTTCTTGGTTCACAGGATGTGGTCTTTGTTGTTAGAATTCACCATCAATGGTTTGTGTTTTTCTATTTACCACGGCCATTTTTCTCTGACCTCTAATCACCAAGCAGTTTCTTCCCCTTCTTCTATAAGCCGTTTATATACGTTCTGTATAAAAAAATAGACTGTTTCCAAGACATCAGCAGTTCTGAAATACTAAACTCATAGCAGCATCCATGCCACAATGTACGACACAAAGATACCACTTTCTTCTTCATTCCAATGTTTGATGTAAACATTAACAGAAGCTCCTAAACGGTTTCTGCAGGTACCCCCCTGGGATGGGGGAATGCATTGCTCTGCATGATTACAAATGCACATTCATAAATAAAGTACACAGAGACTGTACATAATTGAATAACTAAATATACACTAAAGTATAGCCAGGTTTATTTCATGTGTCTTCTCCCCTTTACAGATAATCCCTTCCTGATATGGACCCAGCTTTATTTTGCGATTTCTGCAATTGTAAGCAGGGAGTTTTTATTGGATCTATTATAACTAATACTACTTTTTTTTTTTTTCTCTGTTAAAAATTCTATGATCTGGATTCGTTATAGGTTGAGATTTTTTTTTCCTGCTATAATGTTCTTCAGTAGGCTTAAGTTGCAGTGATGAGAGGAATCCATCACTAATTCCTGATTTACGACTTGGACAATAAAAAAACTAAACAAAAAAAACAAAGGTCACCACCAATACCAGTGTCAATTTGATTCACACCTGGATGAATGTAATTTAGCATTAAACCACATCATCAGCTGTTGGCCAGCCAATGAAGTTGCCTTTTGTCTTTCTTTTTTTCCAAACAGAACATGCTAGTGTTTACTTGTGACTTGTTTGAGCAGTATGATGTAACAGCAGAACATAAAGAATTTAGACCTTAAAACCAGTAAATACATGGTATTATTTCGTCCATCAGGTTCAATGCACTGGTGGCGTCATCACCTGACTGGATTAATCCTATTATTAAGGCTATAGGAGAGGCATAACCAGTTAGCAGTTATCACCCTAGAGCATAGGCGTATCAAAGCTGTGTTCTGATTGGACATAATGTACAAAAAGCAAAGTCAGATTTCTCCAATAACTGATTATATGGTTGTATGCTGAGGTTCACTAATCCTGGTGCACAACCTAAAGAAGTAACCAAAGAACACTGCTAAATTTTTTTTGTTTGGGGAGTAAACTCTAAAATTGGTTGAGAAGTAATTGTTTAGATCTTTTCCATTTATGTACATTGTCCTTTGTATAAATGCCTTTTCTAAAGAAATGTTTGTGGAATGTGAATGAAAATGAGATACATGTTTACACAGGTGTCAAAAAGCACTGGGCCAAAAGGTTATCAAAGGAAGGCTGAATACTGATCACTAGTATATCGATATCATGTCAGAAATCTCGAATAAATCAATACTTTTCATCAGACTAGTAGGAAACCCATATGATCGGCGAATAGAAATGTCTTGTTGAACGGTACGACCCCGTTGCTCTATCCATGCTTTTAAAAGTTTCTTCTAGCCAGCAGTGGTCCTGTTTCTTTGCTTTACATATAACCTCCAATAAAATGATCTTTAACATGCGAGGCTTTGTGTTGTTTCGACGTTCTTGCGTTATGTCTCACTCACGAAAAAACCCCACAATCATTTTTTTCTTCTATCAGTTTCATTTATGGTATAGCTCATTCAGTACAGTAAAATACAATTAATAATTACAAAAGTTTCAAGACTAGGTTACAGCCGACTTAATTTAAACGTGGCTTTCCTATTTCCAAAAAAAAAAAAAAAAAAAAAAAAAAATCCACAAAACGAAAGAAAGGAAACAGAACATCTCTACCCATTAATGCTGAATTTGCTTTGACCTACACAAATTACCAGACATACAGAGGTGTGGGACAAATGTGGTGTTTGTTTAAATGTAGTAAAGCATGGGGACAGTACAGTATAACAAATGAAAAAGCAGATGGGTACACATGTTAAATAAATGGCTATATACATCGTGTTACTCTTGTACTTGAGCACATCAATACAGACAGACGCTTAAAACTCAAATCAGGACTTGGCTAAACGGCAGTAAATATGATTACGCTATGCTTTTGTATCTTAGCTAAACTCGACTGAATCTAGAACCCATTCCTGATTGGAGTTTCACGTTAATTTTCTGAGCTGTCAAATGTACGCTTTTGAAGAGTTGTTTTCTTAAAAAACAAAACAAACAAAAAAAAAAGTTTCAACATTAAAATAAGGGCAGAAAAGAAAAGCGTCACTGATAATTGCTGATAGGAATGGGTGGATGATTGTTTGCTTATCAGTTTTACTTGCATAGTGACTCATACAATATCATACCAAAGAACTGTAGTGATAAAGTCATAAAACACTGCATACAACTGAACTCCAGGGGGAGACATAACTTCTAAAACGTCAGCGAATCACGAGTCATACGGAAACACCTGGCTTATGTGTTAAACTCAAAGAATGTTGAAAACAGGATTGCTGATATATAATACACTTTTATAGATCAAATCGAGACAATGGATACATCTGATTTTATACAACCACTTTTGCGCCTATACCCTGTGGAGTGGATCATGTCTTTTCTACCCTGATGAGAAACCTTTCACTGATTGAGGAGGGTGGATCCTGAATCACTAGCGGTATCCTGAGACGTTTTATACACACAGGACCAGATATTCTGTCCCTCTTTTAATTAGGGCTGTGCTGCATATTCTACTGTGAGTGTACGTCGGTGCTGGTGCTGCGCTAAAAAACAAAAAACAACAAAAAAGACACTGCTATGTCTTCAATGCTGCTTATTACAATGACAATATCTTCAGGAGCTAAAAACAATCACGGACTCCTACTGAGATTTACAGTTACAAAAACTTAGCATACATTAACTACTGTTATTAAGAAACCGGGGGTTGGGAGCATAGACTTGGACACCAGCGAAACGGGTTATATTAAGCTAGGAAAATAAATAAGCGCTGTTTTAGACCAGTGAGATGGATCTATGAGATTGATGAAGCCTTTAGGAATGTACCATGTCAAATATGGGATTTAGCTTAATTTTGCCGTTGCGTCAACACTATTTGCATTCCGAGAGAACTTTTACATCCTCTACAGTAAATAAAACATTTTATATATTTTTTAAAAATGCACCTGGAGGCTTAGCCACTAGATCGTTCGTAGTCTTCTTTTCTTTGCCCTATTAAAATGTCAAATCCGCAGGTAGTACCGCTCTCTCTACTTGTATAAAAGAAAAACTGATGTAATAAATACATTAGAGTAATTTAGACGTTCAATGCGATTTTCTATAACAGTGAGCAAATACGAGGCCAAGTTTAAATACATATAATAGAAGACACCAGATGTGCTTTTCAAAAAGAAGCATTACTCAAATCTTCAGGCCAGTTTCTCTTTCGCTTTGTGCAGCACTACAACTCATTATCGTAAGTAGAGAAAATCAGCATGGCCCTACCATAATCATGCCTGTACAAATTCTAAAACAAAACAAAAAAAAAAGGACAAAACACCAATGTTACAAACAGCTGAATCATCATCATTGTCGCAATCAAGTCCTCCTACTTTTTCTTGATTATCCTGTCCGAACGCATCGTCAAACATCACAGCGTCAACACTTGCGAAAAAGTCCACCTGACCATAGTGCTAAGGTAAATTTAGAATGTCCACATTCATTGGCATTGCTAGGCAGAGAAAGCTGCATGTCCGACTCTAAGGCACCCGAGTTGGAGTTCTCGCTCCAGAAAGTGTGTCACAGTTTGAATAATAATTAAGGCGCTTTTCTAATGTGTACAAAATGCACTTTGACTGGAAAGATTGGTTTTAGAATACTTTTTTTCTTTTTAGTAATATATACTTAAATGGCTTACGGTTATGAATTTGAATCGGTCATTTGCACAGTGTAAACTGGATTCGATAAAGAGCACTTGGGGTACATAAGATTGACTTCACCTCAGTGAAGGAAATGAAAGCATGCCCTGTGTCAATTTTGTTTAAAGGTAGCCCCCTTATCCACTCTACACCCTCATCACCAAAAGTGTCCTTCCTGCTTCCCTTTCATACATACCAAGTCAAAACCAGGGAAAGGAATTAATAACCATTTACATTTGGGCTTTTTTTTTAAGGGAAAAAAATATATATAATAAGAGAAAGCATAGTATACTATGTGATTTCTGGTGATACTGCACATCCTCACTAGGTCAAAAAATGCCTTAAAAGAACAACGTTGACATTCTGGCAAGTCAACTCATGTTTCACTACGACTCCTATGTCTTATACTCCTGCCTTATACGAAGACACACTTTACACAACCTGCAGATACCAATGAGGAATTTACTAATGTAGATTATCTTCTTGAAAGCAGGAAAGGGAACTGATAGTTTGGAGCTCTTCAGTATGTACTAAAACTTTTTGTCTTTTGGAGCTTTTAATAAACAATGTGAGCATTCTCTAATTTCAGAAAACGGATGACACACGCCACACACGAGTTTCCTTCTACATAACCCTTCTTCTCCACTCAGAAGAGAAAGACACTGCAGTCTGATCGGCCTATTAATGAATGTCGCATCCCTTACACGCAACCGAAGAAAGTAGACAAAAAAAAAAAAAACGTAAGCAGAATGCTGTCACTTAACAATGCACATCTGTTTGGTGACAGCCCAGAATTTGGCTCGATCCCCACCCAGTTTTGGAATGAATCCTTAAGTTCCCTTGGCTCCTTATTAATAATGCCTGGGGAGAAATTCTGGTTCTCCGAGTTCCTCCTAGAAAGAAAAAAAAAAACGTCCGATCTTTAAAACGCCCTTGTTGCATGTCAAACCCGTGAAACGTGAGGCTACTTGCCAAAATGTTGCCACGATTCTCTAGAAAATCAGCACAATTATGTGGTCTTTGAAGGAAAAAATAAATCCTTTTTCAATGTAAAATCAGTGATAATCAGTTTAAATGGGGCTTCCCTCTACCTTACCTTTTAAAGTGAAAAAAGTTACAAAAGAAGAAATAACACATTCAAGTGTTAAAAAATTGATACATTTCTTTTTTTTTGTGTGTGTGTGTGTGTGAGAGAAAGCAGTCTTTCGCAGTTCCATCGTTCTAGCCATACCAGGTTTCCATCAACTCTGTTTCTCTGACAAACCTCCTGCGAAAATGGAATTCTGGGTAGGTGATAAAGAGGAGAGGAGCCGGCGGCTGATCCCGTGTAGAAGGGAAGTGGCGCTCCGAACCCCGCCAGCCTCCCTGGCCGCGTGGTGAAAGCTGCCCCCCGTTGATCGCGTTAGCTGCTAGTCCTCTGCTGTTTGAGCACAGCGTACACGTCGTCCACTTTACTCAGTCTCTCGAAGAACGGGATCAAATCCAACAGCTCAGTGTCGGCCATGTCATCAAACCAAGAGGCTACGGGGACCTGGAGGTATTTAAATAACAGAATAGGGTGGTGGTAAAGCTGTCAAACCATGATATGAACAAATAAATAAATATATATGCATACACGAGAAATAAACTATAAACACTAGACATACAGCATTGTCTGGGTGGAAGATGTATGATGCTGGAGAGTTATCCACGATGATGACTTTGTTGAGGTCCCTGCCCAGGCGGCTCAGGTCCTTAACATAGTTTCCACGGTGAAACACGCAGGATTCTCGAAAGAGACGGCAGCGGAAGGCACCCCACTTATCCAGCAGGTCCGACACGGGATCTGCATACTGCAAAGGACGAGCAAAAACTACATTCAATGTTTTTTTTTAAAACACAGAACACTGTTCTGGAGTGCACAAATCAGTAACTGGACTAATAGACCACACAGATTTCACTTATGGAATGAATCTGATTAACGCTAGGTACAAGAGGGGAAAAGCTCATTGCAGGCCACTATTCAAGTTCATACACTCCTATGGCATGCGTTATGTTTTATTTTTTTTTAACATTCTCTTTCCCTTCTATCTTGTCTGTCCTAATTACAGATGCTGTCTCCATTGAGAATTGCTGCACCAGTCAGTGATGTTGAGATAAGTTGTGTGTTTGTACATGAGACAGAGTTTACAAAAGCCTCTCTTTTGTATATGAACCTCATCACTGTACACCACTACTGTAGCCTGTTGTTCATACCGTTCCAACTGGTGCTGGTTAGACCGGTAGTTTGGGCACACCTCTACATTACTACCTGTAGTGTTCCTCTGTATAGACTCACTAGGGTTGTGCCACCCACTGGATTTTGGATAGACTAGGTTGTAAATAGCTGGGGAATAGTTCATTTGGCACCACTCAGAGTCCCCTTTCACTATTCACCACTGTACTGTTTGATACAGTTGCTAATTGTTTCTTTTCCATCTCCTTTTTCTACTGTATATAGTCCTGTTATGATTCTTGAAATTTGTATTATACACAGGTGAAAGTAAATAGAAATTTAACTATTACTGGGTCTTGTTTATGACCTTTTTTCCAGACACCATCATAAATACATGATGCGTTCCTTTGCCCTAGACGTTAAAAGGGGAATGTAACACATTCACACCGAGGTGATTCGGCATAGCCGAGCTGCCTAACTACATGTTCTTCGTGAGATGAACTGCAGAACCCAGAGTAAATCCACATAGATGGGGAGAACATGCAAAAATCCAACCATACAATAACCTTAACTTACATGTAGCTATATTTAACTGACAAGCATTTCATGGTGGTGTGCAAACAACAGTGCTGTACAGAATGTGTAACATATCTTGAGCACCCCATTTTTTTCTAAGTATCCTACATGGACATTTTTCTGAATACGTTTAAAATGGGGAAAAAATACACTGCAAATTTATTACATCTCAAGGTAACTACCTAGTTAACTTATAGCTGAACTGATCTACGGAAAATAAAGTCACAAGTCAGCCTCAAATCAATTTTTACACACAATGCAAAGAGAGAATGCGACAATTCATGTCCTAAAGCGCCAGAGCACTATGTGTTACATTATCAGACATTTACTCTGTCTGATTTAATGCACTTAACAAGCTCAACATTTCTCAATACTTTTGCCTAATGGACTTATCCGAAAGATTTTCAGCACAAAGCCTTTACCTTGGCTAAGCTTGCAGTGAACAGCACGCACTCAAATAATTCGCCCATCCGCTTTAGGAACTCGTCGACATGAGGTCGCTTCAGTACATACACCTGGGATCAGAAGGGAAACAGAGCATAGATTACAGTTTTGCAAAACTGAACATTATTAATGCCTGCATTTTATATCATAAATGTTTTATCACAAAATGGTCAAAGGAATATTAAACAATCTGGCACTGGATCAAATCAAGTATAGATCATAACACAAAAACTTCATGTGACATAAAAGGGTTCGATTTACAGCAGCGTCGGCCAAATGTATTTTTGAAGCTGGTGGTCTTGTTCCTGAACCAAGTGATCCTGAATAGGCTTTCCCCACATCACAAGCCTATCCTGGATTACTTGAATCGGGCCAAAGTCCGTTCTTGTCTTCCAGAATGGGGCTGGATCTGTCCGTAAAGAACCCCCCTGGGGTGTCACACCTTCAGGACTTGGACTAGTACGGTCTGGCCATAGATTAAAGTGTGCTGGGTTCTGCTGTAGACACTTGTGCCATTTCATCAGTGCACAGAAATAGCCTTCCGCTGCTCACAGCCATCAACGGAGAGAGCCATGAAGCTGTCAGGTAGCACACTGGTGCGATACACCTTACAATAACACAGTAAAGCACATGGCTAAAGCTTTCTTAACTACTGTATGATGCTAATAAAACAACAACGACAAAAAACTGTAGTAAGGACTATACATTTAACCTCGGAAAGGCACTTGTACACCTATTCGCAAGTGTATTTTTATGCAATTACTGGAATACACACAGCCTGGTAAGCTTAGTATCTTCTCATTTAATTCTATTGCTTATACCTATTATGAAGCAGCTACAGCAAACACCATCATGAATAAAGATAAGTGGATTATACCTCTACCTAGTTATCTTTATACCTCAGGTGAGTGAAGTTGCGATTTAATACACACAACCCATAATTATGGAAGGACATTCCGGACAATATTCAAAAGGAATTGCAAATTGTAATTGCGTTTTCCATATGTGGACGCATAAATTGTGACGCATAAATCTTGCATTACCTGTCAAATTGCAAATGGAAAAAAAAAAGACCATTTGCAACTGTATTTCCCATGTCCTACGAGTTATGACATGTCATATTTAAATAACAATATTAATTACCACGTTTGCTTTTTCACTTTCTCTGGGTCACGTGTGTAGCCTGCCTAAACTCAAATGGAATCGCAAGATTTCCTTGTTGGGTGTTGAACGTAAGTGACATCACTTCCAAATACAAACACGCCCAAAAATATAATCCCAAGCCTGACACTTCATTGGCCGCTTTCGGTGCAAACGTGAAAGCAGACCGTGCCAGGCTTTGGAAAATCAAACCCGACGCAGAGAAAGTGAAAAAAGCTGACGGATTTGGATATGTTTGGATAATGTCACAATTTATGCATCTGCATAGGGAAAAAACGCAATTACAAATAGAATATTCGAATATTGTCCAAAATATCCTTCCATACAAAATCCATCCATTTCCATTCAACATAATTATATTCTGATCAAGTGCATTGTTTAATGACATAATGACTGGTGCACAGATAGACAGCTTCATAAACAAAGTTGCTCATTTATCTCACTAATCACAGATAGAACACAATTACAAGGTTCATAATACATTATAATACACTTCTTGTATATTTATTTATTTGTATATAACAATACTTGTTATAATATACAGTAATCCGCTGCTTTACCGCCGTTCGAATATCGTGTCCAGGGTTTATCACGGAATTGCATTTGCCACATAACTAATTTGTTTGGCTGATTTTCCCGGGCTCTCGCGGATACCACGACAGACCAATATAACTTATAGGGAATTATTTTCAAGGCATTTTATGTTGAAATAATGAGATTCATTAATAAAAATAAAATTATTAATTATAAAAGGAATTAAAATGTTAATACAGTAAAGAATGCGGTGATGTGTATCTTAAATGCCTCTTTTTTGACATCATAGGACACTTCAACCAATAACCGAGCAGAGAAACTATGCATAGGCTACGCTACTACAGAACTGTACACTGTACATGTGCTCACTATAAATGTGATACAGTATAACGTATTTCTACTAATTTACCCAAAATTCATCTCGCTATATTCTTGCAAATGTTTTCTGTGTGTTTAAAGTGTGTGAGAGGACGATTTACGGCTTAAACAATAATAAATAAAAAAACTTACAGGGAATTGTTTTGATGGAGTTTTATGTTGAAAAACGGTTTTCGAACGTCACCATATTATATGGTTATAACGATAAACGGGGGATTACCGTTATATTGAACTCCATCTTCGCAATGCACCAAATTTATCACACTACTGAGATCTTTGATTTCTACATATTCTGGCAAAATGAATATAAGATTTGCTATTAAAGTTGTGAGACATTTTCACCCTAAATCCTTAAGAAAAAAATACGTTTTTTTTAAAAGGCATCAAAGGATTTCCCTTTATACAGAATCCACTGGTCAATGAAACTGGTACAAATAATGTGAATGATCTCACCTGGTGTACAGCCCCATCGATCTCCACCGGAATGATAAAATCAGCATTGTTCACCGGCTGTGAAAACAGCAGACCGCCCGGTTAGTTCACCACACAAATAAAGCGACAGATAGATTAGAAAGATAAAAACAGAATATATATAAAAGGATAAGACTGATAAACAAACCAAAAACAGAAGACAGCTGGATAGACATTATATATTTTTTTTCTTTCATTTTCTTAATCATTTTTTTCTAACCCATAATTAACCCTATGTGTAACAGTAAGATTTACTTATCAGCATTTTGTGTACATCATTATAAAATCATACCTCATGAAAGGCAACACTTATCTGCAGGGCATCATGGTTATACCACACTGTACTACAGTGTGTGCATGTGTGTGTGCACTCACACGCACGTGAGTTATATTTAGCTGCATTGCGGCAACACACTGTCTTCAATCATTCTGAAAAACGTGCGCCTTCAAACTCATAACCACTGAACATCCTAAATAATTCAACAGTTCACCTAATCAGGAGTACATGCTTGTGATGAGGCCACCGTGAGCTGCATTTACGGTCTGTGAAGTAACCAATCATAAGTAGGGAGCGATAAAACTGCACAGCAGAACCACAAATCAACAAGATAAATATCAGCCCGAGACGAACTTTATGCAAAACAAACATACACTCACAGAGGCGATACAGAGACCTGAAGTAAAAGAAGTGGCACTGCTGACACTCCTAACTGTCATCGGTGACGCAACATTCTACGCCGTCATTGTGAACGCCATAGTGCACAAAAAAAAAAAAAAAAAAAAAAAAGAACACGTTGCTCTGTTTTTTTGTTTTTGCATCCTCGCATACTTGCTCGCTGATGTAATGCGATTTAACGCCTTGAAAAAAAGAAAAAAAAAAACGAGGTTGTTGTTTTGTTTTCTTTTATCTCTCTCACTTAAACCTAAACAAAGGTATTACATTGCATACATATGATTTAAAACTCAGATTTTTGGGTCCTAAATGAACTGAAATCTTTCATTATTCAACCAGGTTTCAGGGAACACATACTAATTTTTGCCATCTTGTTGATATCCTTTAATACAGAGCAGACAATATCTAATATTCCACAGCATACAGCAACCTGCAAATTCGAAAAAAAATTTATATCATAAATCCAAATTTACTTAAAAGATTTTTGTTCGAGTAATACGTTGACCTTCATTCGTCTAAATAAGTGGCATGGAAATGCACTAAGTAATTACTTGACCAGAGGTGTGTCTACACGTTGGTTGGTCGCGGTAGTCTGCTGCAGGAATCGGTTGTACTGCTCGAAGTACGCATTTTCCGTCTGTCGCTCGAATCCTATTTGCACAGAGATATCCGACACCTAATTCTATGAAACTCTGTGTTAAGTCCGATGAACGGTGACGTCGAGATATCCGACACGCCATCGGATCCCGTAACCACAGTACGCACGTGCTCGTTCGAGCGTGCCATGAAGGCGTCATACTCGTGCAAAACAAGATTTCGCTTACCTTAAACGAACTGTGCACTAGCGTCTCGTCCAGATCGATCACTACGCAAATTTTTCCCGCGTCTTTAGATTTGCTCTGCGGAAGAAGCGGCTTGGCAGGCACCTGTGAACGGATTCAGGAACATATTTTGGTTTGGGAATTAAGAGTTTTCGTTAGTCTGACTATCGACAAAAGCAAATTGTACACTTTTCGTTAGCATTCTAAGCATAATGAACAAGCACATAATACAATGGCTGAAACAATTAAACCAATAATGTTAAACATTGAAAAGAAAAAAAAAAGATTTTGAGTAAATCAGCCAGGTTATGGAAGCGAGGGACCTTAAGGCGGGATATAAGGAAGCTCCTTGACGGGTTTCATTCTTCAGCCGTGATCGTGTGACTGTGTGCTGCTGGGGTGTGATTATACTTCGGCAGACCGGCTGATCCTTGATCAGAAAATGCTAAAGCCATGACGGGCTAATGACCGTAAAATTTCCCCCTAAGGGAGAAAAAGTATGGCATGCACGTATGCAGAAAACCCAGCTCCAAACAGTCACTCAAAAAAATGTCAAGAGTTCATTAGTGGGCTGAGGAAGGGGTCACTAAATCAAATCTTTCAAAGCTCCAGACTTAAATAACAAGCCACGTGGTGTGGAATAGGAGCCCTAACCCAGGATGAGGCGTCATTTATTTTTGCTGTTTGCCATTTAAAATCTTTGTTGCCATTACACATTGAAAATTCTAGTGTTGTGAAAGCCATTTTCCTCATACAACTCTGCAGGCAAAACCCATGCATTTCCATTAAAAGTGGCAAAACATGCTTTGAAATCAAAAAGAACACCAGCTGCAAAGTTGCCCTCGGCACGCACTACCTCGCTTACAGTAGCACACACGACTCTGAAGCACTGTACCTGCTCTATAGACTGCACACAGAATTCACAATCGCAGGATTCAGGATAATCCTCGTCGTCTGACTCCTCGGTGTCCTCTTCGATTTGTTCATACGCTGCGCTTTCACCGGCTAGCTTGAAAAAGTGATCTGGCTCGCTGTTCTCTGTGGTTGTACTTTGCACGGCTTGGTGTATTATTTTGTCCAGTTTTCCGATGCATCCACTTTCAGGTGGAGCACCGTCTTTTCGCTCTGTGGTTTCTGCTAATTCTAATGCGATACTACGACACCCTGGTGGCTCTGGATCTACGCAAGGATCTTCATCCGAATGCAACTCCAAGGCATTCTGCGCAATCGGTAAGTCGAGGGCGTCGTTCTGGGGATCTTCACCTGCGTTTGTTTCAGTGCATATTTCAACATTAGCTTCAACCTCTTCGGTGCAAAAACCAAATGTGTCTACATCTTCACATGTTTCTATTTTACCACAGCAAGGGCTCTGAAGTCCTTCTGTTTCATCTATAACTTCCAAGTCATTTTCTTCATCTATTTGGTCATCATCAGTCAAAGCTTCATTTTCAGCTTTGCTCTCATTTACTCCTGTCTCAAACACAAGGCGGTGTTGAACTTCCGTTTCCACGAGTCTGGAAAACTCGGTGAACTTTTCAGAGAGCTCGCTTTCCGTAATACTGTCATGTTCAGCAACCGTTTCAAGGGTTGAGATTCCTTGTTCGTGACTCTCGTTTTGAATAGAACTGGGATCTGATGCATCTTGCTTGTAAATGCTTTCATCCGCAGTCGGAAGTCCATAAATTTCACTCTCGGAGAGTTCAGGCGCAGTAATTTCCTCAGAAGATTCAACGTTTTCATTTTCATAGGAGTGGTTTTGAGTTTCTGTTGTATCTTCATCATCAAGTTCAGATCCATAATCCTCCTCATCGAGGAGTACTGCTTCTTCAAGGAAGGGCTCAATGCTTTGAACTGTTTCTAAGTGTAATCCAAAACAAAGTACCTCTGCATAGGTTTTACATAATTCTTTTTGTGACGTTTTGGGTTCAGAGCAGAATTCCTGAGCATTTTCATACTCTTCTACTTCATCTGGTGTATCTGAATCGAGGGTATCACTAAGGCCTTCACTGATGTCATATGACTCCTGTCTGTGTCTCGCAATGCATTCATCTTTCTCGTGGAAATCATCTAAAAGTTCGCCATCATCGGTTTGAAGAGAATAGATCTCCTCAGACTCTTCGATCAAACTTTTAAATGACTCCTCTGTTTCAGCACTGCCTTGGCTTTTGCCATCAATACAGTCCGAGTATTCCTCTTCACTACATTCATCTATTGATGCTCCTTTGACAACCGACTCTCCAGTTTTGCTTTCATCATATTCAAAGTCAAATGTTTCAGCCTCCATTTCACAAAATTTAAACAGTTCAGAGGACATGGCATATTTTAACTCCCCTATCCCTTTCATTTCGCACTCTTCACAAAGCACCCTGTTCTCACCAGTGGTATCCAGGTGTGCAATTACAGGTTCAGGTTCAGCATTACTGCCACAGGAGAGCAATTCATTATTTGGCTCATTTATTGCAACAGAGTGCCCCTCAAGATCCTGTTTTTCCAAGGTATTATTATGGTGATGGTCAACCGCCAGAAACTGTGAGATCCAACGAGCCTCGAAGGTTTCCATTGATCCGATAAACATCATATCGCGCTCAGTCCGCTTTCTTACCTTGTTCGTGTTAAGTTCTATAGGAAGGTTTTCTCTGGGGAGTTCAGAGGTGTGAAACACGGAGCACTGTGTTCCAAAGGCTTCGCACAATTCGAGGGGGTTTTCAAAAGATTCGCTGTGTTGGGGGTCTTCGGAATTCTGAGCAGGCTCAGAGGATTCGCAACGTTCAGGAATGTCGCATTTCTCAAAGTATTTTCCACAACTTGCACACTGTTCTAGTGCCTCAATACATTCAGTGTCATTTAAAGACATCTGGTTGTACTCTTGTGCATTATAATATTCAAAGCTCTGATTTAACTCCGAAGTCTGTTCAGCAAAGCTATCGGAAAGCTGGCTTTGTACGGAGCTCTCAGATGAGTCTAAACCAGATCCTTCAATGTTGCGAAGAGTTAACTCGCTGTCATATGTGGTTTCTATTTGTCCGGCAGGTGGTTGCTGCTCAAGGGACCCTGGGAGTCCAGCTGGCATGCTTTCTTGAGAGGCCTGGCACATTTCAGATGATTCAAAATGTGTGGTATGGCACTCGCAGGGCATGTTTTGATTGTTGAGCTCACATTGTTCGAAGGATGGGCATGGTTCATAATCCAGTTCAAACACAGCATTTTGATCGTCCTGTTCACCGTGTTGCTCATACAAATCCAAAACACTGATCTCTTCAGAACCTTCACCACTAAAGTCCTCTTCTGAATGTTGTTCGGATTTCGTTTCCTGCTCGTTAAGCATTTCGAGGTCCGATAAAACCAGCGCTTGGATTTCAGTATCAACATCTTCATAATGCATACAAAGCTCAGGCGTGGTCTGAAACAAGGTCTCTGGTTCGCGTTCTTCCGTTTCAGTTTGGTCGCTAACGTTAGACTCCGCGATGCATTCGGAGCGTTTACTGTTTTCAATCAAATGCGAAAAATCGCCGTTTATTGAAAAAGACTCACTGTGCTCCAAGTCGAATTCAGACAGACTGCTAATCTCAGAGCAATCCAGTTTGTCTTGCTTTGTTATTTCTCCACTAAGCTGTCCATTTTCAGCATAATCTCCATCAGGTGGCGTCAGTCTGGAGACATTCTGCTGCACTGTATGATCGACAGATGTTTTCCGTTCTGCAGAATTCATGCTCGATTCTGTTGCAATTTCCAAATGCTTACTTTCCTTCGTAGGGCAGTCTTGCTGTAAGACTTTTGACGGGTCAAAACAGAGTTCGGCTGGCATATTATCTTCAGTGTGTGCCCTCCTAAAAAAAGGCACACGACTCCAAGTATTTGGTGATATTGCTCTCCACAAGTGACTCGGTGTCCTTGCATAAGTTGCACAGCTCAGAAGCCATAAAACACTCCAGACATTCTGCAACAGGTTTGCTTGGTCTGTGAAGTGTGCAGAGCCCAGAGGGCAGACGTGAGTCGGCTACGTCTGCCTGTTGAAGGAAACTCTTGCGAGTTCGTAATCTTGAGCCGGCAGGCTGCCTGGGACATCAGTAGCAGTGCACATATTGACATGACATGCAGATCAGATCGACACCTCTAAGTCCTGCCTATGCTTCAGCCCGCCTTCAGGAGACCTACAGATTTATTTTAGGGGGCTTCAGAGATGTGACAAATAACTCCCAGAATATCAAATCACTATTAAAAGCTGAAGTAAGGCATAAATCTGAAACAGACCCCCCCAGCAGAGTCTTAACCACCTGATATCCTACTAGTTACAAACGGTCATGTTGTTTTCCAAGAATGGGGTTTAATTGAGTCATGGGCAGCTTTGTATTATGCCAAGACACAGGAACATGTGGGTTATGTTCTACTGCCGTTTTTGCAGATTATGAAGACTCATTCCTTCAACTTTACACAGCTTAAATGAAGTAAACTTGGTTTGTTTAGGGAGTGGAAGTAATTGTGATTTAGTCGATTCCAATACAATTGATGGCCACCAAATAAATATTTGGCCACTGAGAATAATGATGTTAACAAGTAAAAGGATATAAAACTTTCTTTCTACTTCTCCCATTAGGGGTCGCCACAGTGGATCATCCGCATGTTTGATTTGGCACGTTTTTACACTGGATGCCCTTCCTAACGCAACCCTCCCCATTTATCCGGGCTTGGGACCGGAACTAAGAGTGCCTGGGGTCGGTTCCCTGACCGGGGATCGAACCCGGGACGCAGTGGTGAGAGTGCCGCATCCTAACCACTAGACCACCAGGGGACTTAAACAAGTAAAAGGATATACAAAGCAAAAAACCCAAGGCTTCGGTTTCTTCAACGACACTTCTCATCAGGTGGCTCTTGATCATCTTAAGCACACACTTCCCCATAGCCTACAGCAAAACAATGAAAGAAGTTGAATGGTTATTGAAACCATTAGAAAATGTCTGTCCGAGCCTTACTTTTGAGATGGTTCCATTCTCTTCCACCAGGAGCGGCGCGTTGTTATTGACGGGCAGCTGATCTGTTTCGTCATGACACATGCAGCAAAAGAGACTGCGGAAAAAGCCGCGGTTGCGTGGCTTCTTTGAGTTTGACGCCGCATGCACTGGAGCACCTAGACAAAACGAAACAAAAAAAAACATGAGCATCAATTTTCGAAATAGTTTGCTCGTAAGTTGTACGACATTCGAAATGCATCATTAGCATAGAAAGTACAACATTGTAAAACACACTTCTGATGTTTAAAGTAGCATTGGAGAAACAATACAAATATTTTCCCCTAATAAATGGTTTCTCACTGAAATTAAAGAGGACACCCATCATATTTATATGGATTAAAAAAAGTTTGGAAACACCTTAAACAGGAGACACCTACAGTCAAACATGGAGGTGGAAGCTTAAAGGTTTGGGGATGTTTTGGAGCAGGGAAGGTTGGAGACTTATTCTGGGTAAAAGGAACACTGAACCAACATGTAACATTCCATACTTCAAGACCATGCAATTCTATCATGCATCATGCAGACTGGACCGCAACTAATTGGAATCCACTTCGCCACACAACAACACGTCTAAGCTCATGGAACGATCACCGCAGCTAAATCCTATTGAACTTCTCTGGGGTGAACCGGATCACGACGTTAGAAAAATAAAAACTGAAAAACACCTTTGGCAATTTTTACAAGAGGCATGGCCAAGTATTTCAGATAAATATTTGGAGAAACAAAGTGACCGATGACCAAGAGTGTGGAAAATAGTTATTAATGCTAATGCATAATTTTGTGTAAAATCTGCACATTTATCAAATCAAATTTTATTTGTCACATACATACAGAGTACGACATGCAGTGAAATGCTTTGTACGACTGTCCAACATTTAAGCATTAAAAAGGTATAGAATTAAAAAAAAAAATATATATATATATATATATATAGGAACATATATTTATATATTATGTATATTTATATATTTGTTCAATACGAGCAAATCTTCATATCATTAAAGTACCTAGTTTGTTGCAAAAATACATATGGAACATGCTTCCTAACCTTTCGAGCCTTGGTACCTTTTAAATGCACAATAATTTTACAGAAACGTAAATGGTCCCTGCTAATCAAAAACAATCTGTTTATGTAAAAATGTAGAAAAAAAAATACTTCTCAATTTCAGGCTATTCAAGCTTTTTTTTGTTGTTTATTTTTTTAAATAGTGAACAGTTGTCTTGAGACAGAAGTTATTAATTGAAAACACATGTTCACCACACCCACAGGATCCTAAACATGCAGTATTCACTCCCTGCATTCTCACAATAACAACGTATTTCATCTTAGTCACTCACTCCGGGCCAAGATTATCTTGCATACCTCGGCGCTATTTGCTAATAAGAGGAATATTTGTCAGCGAGTGAAGTAAATTAACATGGGGGTTCAGTGAATAGTGAGACATTACGAGGAATCCGTGGCGATTAGCGACCTATGTTTGGCTCTGGTGGAACAGCATGTAAGGCAGGCGAACAGTGACGAGTGCTGGCCTTTGGCAACACAAAATCTTGTCAACTGCAACCAAGATGGAAGAGGTCCTGTCAGCAGGAAAGATTAGCCTGCCGGTCAAAATTCATCCAGGCTCAGTGGCACAAGACTCACCACAAACGTGATACGCCACAACAACATGACAAAGATGGCAGATGAACAAGGCACTGTGTCGGTCTCTCTCTCTCTCTCTCTCTCTCTCTCTCTCTCTCACACACACACACACATATATATATATATATATATACACATACACACATACAGGGAGTGCAGAATTATTAGGCAAGTTGTATTTTTGAGGATTAATTTTATTTGAGGATTTAATTTGAACAACAACCATGTTCTCAATGAACACAAAAAACTCATTAATATCAAAGCTGAATATTTTTGGAAGTAGTTTTTAGTTTTAGCTATTTTAGGGGGATATCTGTGTGTGCAGGTGACTATTACTGTGCATAATTATTAGGCAACTTAACAAAAACAAATTCATACCCATTTCAATTATTTATTTTACCAGTGAAACCAATATAACATCTCAACATTCACAAATATACATTTCTGACATTCAAAACCAAACAAAACAAATCAGTGACCAATATAGCCACCTTTCTTTGCAAGGACACTCAAAAGCCTGCCATCCATGGATTCTGTCAGTGTTTTGATCTGTTCACCATCAACATTGCGTGCAGCAGCAACCACAGCCTCCCAGACACTGTTCAGAGAGGTGTACTGTTTTCCTCCTTGTAAATCGCACATTTGATGATGGACCACAGGTTCTCAATGGGGTTCAGATCAGGTGAACAAGGAGGCCATATCATTAGATTTTCTTCTTTATACCCTTTCTTGCCAGCCACGCTGTGGAGTACTTGGACGTGTGTGATGGAGCATTGTCCTGCATGAAAATCATGTTTTTCTTGAAGGATGCAGACTTCTTCCTGTACCACTGCTTGAAGAAGGTGTCTTCCAGAAACTGGCAGTAGGACTGGGAGTTCAGCTTGACTCCATCCTCAACCCGAAAAGGCCCCACAAGCTCATCTTTGATGATACCAGCCCAAACCAGTACTCCACCTCCACCTTGCTGGCGTCTGAGTCGGACTGGAGCTCTCTGCCCTTTACCAATCCAGCCACGGGCCCATCCATCTGGCCCATCAAGACTCACTCTATATATATATATATATATATATATATATATATATATATATATATATATATATATATATATATATATATATATATATATATATATTTATTTATTTATTTATATATAACCTTGTTAATCTGCCATCTTTGTCATGTTGTTGTATCTTGTGCAGGTGAGCTTAGTTGTACTCACACAATTAAGTATAATTATTATATATATATATATATATATATATATATATATATATATATATATATATATATAAATATAAAACCCTTGGACTGAATCAACCATGATGGGTCTGAGGGGTCTGAGCAAGATCTCCAATTGTGCATGGTCTCTTACCGTCTCTCTATTGAACACAACTTCTTCCAGCAAGAACCTGGCAAACCTTTTTATAGGTTAAAGCACAACACAGCAGTGTTGATCACAAATCCTGGCCACCATGAATGGACAGTAACGGTAAGACGTGTGTGAGGGAAGAGACCTGAGACAGAACGTTGTGAAGAAACTTCATGCTCCTCTCTATGTTGACTCTCCTGATGTTACATATCAGAGCTTTAATTAGCAACAGACAGGCAGCTGCTGACAGTAGTCAATGATGGCACCCCATATGTATATATAGCACACTCTGTTCAGGCCATAAACGGAGACGCGAAACAAAACTTTGTTGTGTGCGTGACCTGCCTTCGCCAAATATTTGTCTTGTGCAAATATACTTAACAACGCTGATTTTAACAAAAAGCTTAGGTTGCGCAAAATCAGTATGAATATGACCATAAATAAATGATTCGTAAAAAATAAATAATTTAACAAGCATGAAGTGGAAGATCCCTGGTGGATGTCTGTGATGTGTTTGATCCTTTATGTTAGACGCTGTTGTGGATGCTGATAATGAAGTTGGAGTGGCGCTCCACCCAGGTCAAACTGTCTCAGTGTAAACTGTACAAAGCAGACAGTTAAAGGTATCTGACCTACGACTTTTTTTAAAGTCTCTCTACTGCTAATCCATGCGGTTAGTGTCCACTAAACATCTGATCTAATGACTATGATATGTGATCCCCTTTTACAGTCTAACAACTTGTTTCACACCAGTGGCAGGGGGTAAGAGGGGTAGCGGTTTCAGTCATGGTGACACATTTTCATCCAGGTTTGCGAGTATATGGCAAAATTAAAAAATATTTTAGCTGATCAACTTTAAAATTCCTTTTTTACTATCTGCTTTATCTGTGTGCTTTAATCTGAAAAAAGAAATGTCAGCAAGTTTTTCAATCTGAATCCATCAAAATATAAAAGATAGTTTCAAATTCTATTTCGATGTTCTTATTGTTGTGGTGGTGGTGGTGGTGGTGTGTAGAACGCAGTAGGCATAGGTTATAACAAATTATGGCTACATTGACCAAAAACTAAAATTTTATTCCAAAGAAATCCCATGTAACACAAAAAATCCATTGTGTGTGTGTGTGTGTATGTGTGTATATATATATATATATATATATATATATATATATATATATATATATATATATATATATATATATAAATGATTATATATATTATTATATGATTAAAATATTTTTTCGATTAATGTATTAAATGTGCCTTAAATTAATACTTTTCAAATTTTGTATACTCTAATCAACATGGCCATGGATAAATATAGATGCTTTATGCAAATATATGCTTATTATTAGTCTAACCGTGCTTAAAATAAAGCATGGATACAAAATAAATTAACTGTTTAAAAAAAAAAAAAAACAATTACATTGAGAAAATTTGCAATGCAAAGCATTTATAATGTAAACTCAGATAATCTGTTCCACACACCAAATATTCATATAAAAATCTTTTCTTATGGTATTTTTGCACAAATTTTTGCCCCTAATGTATCTCTAACAAATAATGATTAGGACACAACATAAAGGAAAAATAAAACAAATTAGCCTGCACTTTACCTTTGAAAAGAAACGTGGCTGGCGTGAAGAAGACGAGAGGAAGGAGAGGAGGAGGAGAAGAGTTATTGCATGTAAGGAGAATCTCCTTCCATGAGAACACACGTGGTTGCAATACTACAGTAAACAGTACTTTCATGCGAATGCTAGCTGTATGACGGATACATCTGAATCAGGAAGAATATGCGGGAAGCTGCCCTGAGCTTGTGTTGTTTTAAGCAGCGAGGGGAAGAACGATCCGTCTCAGTTCATAATGCAACTTAAAATTGAAAATTTTGTTCGTCCTGCAAAGCATTCGCAAAAGCAGCCTATTTGCAATCCAAGGTGTCCACTGTATGTAAATCAAGACACCAAACGGATCTTTTGTTACGTTTTCTCACAGACGGTTTTGATTGACGGATATGTGCATCGTGGCGGATTTTGGTGCTTAAATTGAGACTTAGCGGTAAAACAAATGTTTAGTGATTAAATATCGTTTTCCGGGGGAGTTTTTGTTTATATCTGAATAAAGAAAGGACGTGGTGAATAAATGTGTGTTGTGTTGAAGGTTTTCATTTTGCCTTTTTTATATTTATATATTTGAAATAAAATGGTCAAACAAATGCGGGCTGCATTAATCGCGTGTTAATAAAATTAGTGCTGTTAAAATCTATTTGTGTTAATTAACACGTTAATTTTGACATATGACATATTGACATGATATTTCGAATGATATATATTAGAAAATGTATAAATTATTATTGAATACTAAAAGTTGCAAAACTACTAAGCAAAAAATTCTATTTTATGATAGAAATACTATACCATGTACCCCAAAAAAAACCCTGAAACCTATATCAAATGAGGTCATAATGATTCATGCCATAACAGCACAAAGAGCAGAATAGGAGCTCAAGACAATGAGAACATGTCCTAAATACAAGTTCTGCAGCTCATCTAGAACTTTATGTTCAAAAGAATCCCTCTGGAGGCCCCACAGCTCCTCTTGCTCACCATGTCTCTCCCTTCTACAGACCCTGCCTCTGGAATGCAGCCATTTTGCCGGCCCATAATCCTGTGCTGTGCAGCGAGGCCCAGCCAAACCAAAATAGGAACAGGAAGTGAAGTAAGAGCAGGCTCTGTGTGTGCAGCCTCGACTGTATCGAGTTTCGCACAACAAGGCAGGTACAGAGCAGACAAGGCTGCGAATGGCCCAGATTACCCACAATGCTAAGCACGCAAGCATTAAAATTCCACAAAAAAAAAAAAAAAAAAGGAAAACCCACAACGTCAGCGAGCGCAGCTGCAATCTGTATCATTTATTTTCGTTGACAGGCTTGCGGATAATCACAAATTTTTTCTAAATGTTACAAGATGTTTGGGTAATGCAATACAGCCCCGTCTACACCAGTCAAACATGTAGCACAAAGATGTTAGCATGGCTCAAATCAGCAGGCTTGCCTTTGTAAACACCAGGCCAGACAAAGCCTGTATAAATGGTTTTTAAATACCTACTAGGTGCTTTTTTTACGTCTTTATTTTTTTATTAAACCTAGCAACAGGTCTATAGTTATATTTGCCAGGTACATGTCAGTAAATATCATTTTTAAAACATAAAAATGCTAGCCTACATACAATCTTTCAAAAATACTTGATTCAAAAAAGAACATTTCACTAGATACTTTGCTAGAGTGTAAGTCACCTAATAATAATAATTGCTTATGTTCTCATTTTCTGAAAAATATGTTGTTTTTGTGAGCAAAAAGACACTGGGATATCATTGGAAACATCTAATATGACTAACTAAAGACCAACGGCATCCCACAAAAGTACTAGTTAGCTAACCTAAGGGGGGAAAAAAGATGAATTTCTGAGGTAAAAAAAGCCACATAATAAGGTATTTTTGATTAAATCATTAATCAGAAAACTGAAATGTGCAAAAAAGAACAAAAAAGGACGTTCAATTATAGCGTTTCCCATTCTCGTCCTCCAAAATGTGTAAAATGCAATTCAGTGTTGTTGCCTTTAAAAAATGAACAATTGAGCTTTTCCTGAATGAACTGTTCGAATTTGCTAGCCGTAAAAATACATTTCCGAATACAATTCGAATGTGCTTTTAGATCCTTCAGATTAAGCGGACAACGTGTATATGTACAACAGCATGTGACTGTATCCTAACCCAGAGTTCAAGAAATCATACCTGCAAGGCAACTGGGTTATTCAGCATATGTATTCTGCTAATCTGTTCTATTTTTTTTAGCCAAGTTAGCAAACAAAACCAGATAAAGAAGAGCTGCCTAGACATATTTAACAACACAGCATGCTGATTCCATGCTTTTTAAAGTTCCAAAAGTTCAGTGAAATCAAGCAATTCACTGCCTCATGTGGATTCTTGTGAGGGTGGAGTTTTCCCATTGATTTTTTTCTTTAAAAAGTAAATACTCACTGCACACTGTAGTACATACTTGCTTTATTAAATCATTATATAGAGCTGAGGCTATAGTTTTAGTCTAAAGGACAAACCGAACAAACTCCATTTAATTGGGCTCCATTCATAAAAACATTTATAGAACACTTATCTGAAGATTTTAATAAAAATCAATGACACAAAAGGAACAATTGTCAATGAAAAAAATGACAAAATATTGAGTTTCTGATGGTCTCCAGGTGGCACTGTCTGCAAAGTTTGACTCCCATTAAGACCCAGGAGAGCCAGTCAGTCAGAGACAAGACTATTCTTGGCCAGGCCTTTCAGCAGTCCACACTTAACTCTGCAATAACAAAAAAGAAGAACAGGTGCTTGGACCCAATGCCTAGTGGTACTGGACAATGTCTTGACACAGTTTTGAGAGGTCACACTGTAATCTTCAGGCCAGTAATCATCAGCCAGTAACACATCACCCATATTAAAACAAGTACGAGCAAGTAGCCAAAACATTTCCTAGAGTGTCTTTCAGCTCAGACCTCATAAAAGAGATTATGAAAGAGTTGTTCCAGCCCTTTCGAAGTTCTGCGTGACTGGGTGGCCGGTTCTTGATGGTCAATGCTGAAGTGAAGTCTGCTCAGTCCTGGCAGCCAGGAAAAAGAAAGGCACTGATTCTTCAGCGTGTGTCTTTCCCACTGTTATGTAACGTGGAATTCCACAGGTTTTCCATCAAGAGCTGAAAGGGTGGTCCAAAGGGTAGAAGCCAGCGCTGATGACGCAAGTTATCTGACACCGCTCTGGCCTAAAACGTTGTGTTTTTTTGGACGTGCAGTATGTGTGTGCAGGAACTTTTAATCCGAGAAGCATTTTTCTGAACACTAGGCAAAGTCGAGAACAAAGTATGCATATCCTGATACCTTGCTAGCAGACTGCCACTACTGTATTACCACACAAATGTTAATGAAATATAAAAATAAATGGTTATAAAATGGAAACATTTAAAGTATAAAATTACAAAACTATTATCTAATTAACTACCTTTAAATAATGTTATTACTGAGATACTTATTTCAATATAATTTGTGTCATATAGTTTAACGCTACTAAACACAAATAGGGACAAACACCAGCAGAAAATACAACGGTCCTTCCCGTTAGAGTGCAACAGTTCATACCTGCAAGGCAACTGGGTTATTCAGCATATGTATTCTGCTAATCTGTTCTATTTTTTAGCCAAGTTAGCAAACAAAACCAGATAAAGAAGAGCTGCCTAGACATATTTAACAACACAGCATGCTGATTCCATGCTTTTTAAAGTTCCAAAAGTTCAGTGAAATCAAGCAATTCACTGCCTCATGTGGATTCTTGTGAGGGTGGAGTTTTCCCATTGATTTTTTTCTTTAAAAAGTAAATACTCACTGCACACTGTAGTACATACTTGCTTTATTAAATCATTATATAGAGCTGAGGCTATAGTTTTAGTCTAAAGGACAAACCGAACAAACTCCATTTAATTGGGCTCCATTCATAAAAACATTTATAGAACACTTATCTGAAGATTTTAATAAAAATCAATGACACAAAAGGAACAATTGTCAATGAAAAAAATGACAAAATATTGAGTTTCTGATGGTCTCCAGGTGGCACTGTCTGCAAAGTTTGACTCCCATTAAGACCCAGGAGAGCCAGTCAGTCAGAGACAAGACTATTCTTGGCCAGGCCTTTCAGCAGTCCACACTTTACTCTGCAATAACAAAAAAGAAGAACAGGTGCTTGGACCCAATGCCTAGTGGTACTGGACAATGTCTTGACACAGTTTTGAGAGGTCACACTGTAATCTTCAGGCCAGTAATCATCAGCCAGTAACACATCACCCATATTAAAACAAGTACGAGCAAGTAGCCAAAACATTTCCTAGAGTGTCTTTCAGCTCAGACCTCATAAAAGAGATTATGAGAGTTGTTCCAGCCCTTTCGAAGTTCTGCGTGACTGGGTGGCCGGTTCTTGATGGTCAATGCTGAAGTGAAGTCTGCTCAGTCCTGGCAGCCAGGAAAAAGAAAGGCACTGATTCTTCAGCGTGTGTCTTTCCCACTGTTATGTAACGTGGAATTCCACAGGTTTTCCATCAAGAGCTGAAAGGGTGGTCCAAAGGGTAGAAGCCAGCGCTGATGACGCAAGTTATCTGACACCGCTCTGGCCTAAAACGTTGTGTTTTTTTGGACGTGCAGTATGTGTGTGCAGGAACTTTTAATCCGAGAAGCATTTTTCTGAACACTAGGCAAAGTCGAGAACAAAGTATGCATATCCTGATACCTTGCTAGCAGACTGCCACTACTGTATTACCACACAAATGTTAATGAAATATAAAAATAAATGGTTATAAAATGGAAACATTTAAAGTATAAAATTACAAAACTATTATCTAATTAACTACCTTTAAATAATGTTATTACTGAGATACTTATTTCAATATAATTTGTGTCATATAGTTTAACGCTACTAAACACAAATAGGGACAAACACCAGCAGAAAATACAACGGTCCTTCCCCGTTAGAGTGCAACAGTTCATTATAAGGGTCGGCGGCATATAAAGATCTGCTGACGATCTCCATTTTTTTTGCGTAATACTAAATAGCCAAACATTCTTCAGAACATGGCAGCAAGTACAGACATGCAGGGTTAAGAGCGATGCTGGTCTGAGATAACACACTCTGGAGGACTGAGGTATGTTTATCAGATGTTTAAAGAAAAGGAGCAGACACGGCAATGGCGATCACATGACAACAGAGAACTAAATTTCTTGGTTGTATTTTGCTATATATATTTTTTTAGAAAGGTGTAAGAGTGTCTGGTTTCCTTCATCAAAGCAGAATGGTGTGTTTTCCACAGGTGAGCTGAGGGCGTGGTTACTAATACATCAGCACAACACTTATGTAACACTCTTTTTGGGCCAGATGTGTGTGCACAACTCGGGTTCAGCTGTCCCTTGACAGATAACAAAGACAGATGAAGGGCCAATTCTGACAAGTCCAAACTCTAACAACAAATGTTTCTCTCAGTCTTCATTTATTCATCTTCCAGGCACATTTCAGCATCTGCCAAAATCCTATCCAGGCAACAAAGCTGAGCAGGTTATGGTTTTACGGCGGTGCTCAAAGGCTCGGAGCTTGGATACTGAAAAATCAGCATCGTGTGAGAGTGGATTCCATCACCTGCTAGCTTTATTAGCTATAACTCCGGTGCAAAACTTGGAAAAATTTGCCCAAATTAGCATATAGCTGCATGATCGAGCTAGCAAACGGGTTTTGACAAATTTTGTACAAAAAATCAGGTGTACTAAGTAGCAGACAGCTTTTAATAAATGATGACACGTCTGGGTTTTAAAATAAAACATTAAAGGAAACTGTTCAAATGAAACAATTAGAAAAGAAATCAGTCTTGATGAAGACGCACTGGTGCAGCCATTATTCGCTCACCACACTCATCATTGCTGGGCCATGAGAATTCATTTTTATTATCTCAAAATATTAACCATTTGTTGGAAAGATTTCTTCTACTCACTTCAGGTGGAATTGTTAGTCATTTTATAACCCACTCACGGCTTTTAAATGGAATTTCCGCTTTTCTGTCTGGAGACTTGCAGCACGTTGTTATTGTGTCAAATTGCATTTAGAAATTGGAAATGTTATCATGGATCGTTACCTCAGGAAAGCCGTAAAAAATGCGTACCGAGTTGTCTCAGGTGTGTTCGAGCAGAGAAACCATTGTCCTGTCAGGTGTTTTGAAACATAAACGTTTCAGTGGTCTTTGGGGAATATTTACTACCGACACGTATCGAACAAAACTTGCACGTCTAAGACCTTGGGAATGGTTACGATGACTTTATATGTAAATGCATTATACCATGCGCATACTCTCTCTCTTATTTAGACGCATTTACACTTATCTTGTTCTGCAACATTCGATTACGCAACCAAAGAATAGTTGTGCTAGGTATGTACAGTTCTAATAAACATACTGTTTCTAGTTACTGACACCGGGGCGGAGTCACAAAACCCCGGTCATTTTTCACGAAGGCGAAAAATATTTTGTTTAAAAAAAAAAAACATAAAAAAAAACAAGAGTTCATATCAACACACCTAAGGAAATAACAAAAAACTGCTGGTGAAAGGATGTTGGCTTTAGTTTCAACAGGATGAAAAAACGAACCCAACAGCTAAACCTTTTATTTTTTCTACATAAACACTTTACATGAAAATATTAGGCAGTACAAAAGCACACAAGATTTACTTTAGGCCTGATGCAATTCCAGCAGAAAAATAAAGACTGGAGTTAATTCCACAGAAAATGAGGCAAACACACACACACACACACACACACACACACACACAAAAGCAGCGGTCACAAAAACAACCTTAAAGGTTTGTCAGCCATCCTGTTCACCCCAGAACGGATTTGAGCCAGCATGAAACTCCCTACAGTTCACCACTCTTAAAAAATCCAAACCTATCAATCACCAGAACATACTGTACTCACACTCTACACAGCTGCTCTGAAATGCTTGCAAGGTTTTGCTGCACATTTTTAGTAAGCGTGCATTAGACTAGATTATTCTATCCACGTACAACTGTTTTCGCCAGCAAAAAAAAAAAAAAAATGTATTCATTTGGCAGATCCTCGTTTACAAAATGCGCTGCGGAATAAGCAGTTAGTGTGCGATGAAGTGCATGGGTCAAATATGAGATGTTTTTTATATAGTGATGGGAATTAAAAAAAAATGCAATAGCTTTAACAATATTCCTGTTTGTTATTACAGCTCTGTATATTCAACTAAAATCATAACCACTACACCTTTTTTGAACATACATTTTATTGTATTTGTTCTATTAAAATTAATTAAAATTGGTAAGTCCATCACAAAACACCATGCATAAAAACATTCACACAATCAAGTCACATCTAATTGGAATTTTCAAAAGCCAGTCAACCCATTGGTTTTTTGGAGGTTGGGTGGAAAATACAGAACCCAGAGGAAACCCACTCAAACCCCTGGAAGAGCACGTGAAACTCTATGCAGGCAGAAAAACCCCGAGCTAGATTAAACCAGACACTTTGGAGCTGAGGGATCACTTTGCTGCCTGTTCATTTTAAGCATGAAACAATAAAAATTATATGATATGGTAGTAAAACTTACTTTTTTATGATAGCTTTTATGCGATTTCTTATTTTTGTGATTTATTTATTCTGTGATGTTTATTTACTTAATTTAATTTACTTTATTTAATTGTTTTAGATTTATACTTATTCTATTTTTACCTCATTATAATGTTTCTATTTTTCTTATAAATTTTATTATTATTACTATTAATATATATATATATATATATATATATATATATATATATATATATATATATATATATATATATATATATAATTTTTTTATATATATAAAAAAAATTTGGTATTAATTTTTTTTTAAATCTTTATTAGATTTTTTTCCTTTTATATTCAAGAAGCGCTTTGAGATGCTACTTTTAAAGGCACTATAAAAAATATTTACGTTATTATTATTATTCTGTACAAATTACCGTTCAGATGGGGGAAAACTATAAAAGACTCATAATGTAATATAAAATTATATATCAAAATTCTAAGCATAAATCTGTGACTATCCTTCTTCTTTGTACTATCTTTTTTTGTAGTAGTAGTAGTAGAATGTTTTGAAAGCTTTTAAAATGAGCATAATACATCTTAGAAGAGCTAAGGAGAGGGAATGGTACAGAAATATCATCTTAATTACTGGAAACATTTCCACAAAAGACCATGCATCTCACAGTATACAGTTGTGTAAACCAACTATTGACAAAACAACAGTGCTCCATTAGATGATTAGATGATTTTATCTTTAAATACAAAAAAAAGGAAGGACTGGTTGTTTCACAACCAACCTGCTACTTCCAGTCAGAGTTTAAAATTGTTATAAAATCGTATGTGCGAAAATACTGCATAGATAACTGTGCAAATGTAATTTAACTCCTGCTGGTTCCTGACTTTTTAGACACCTGGTACAATGATCTTGTTATTATATGTGTATTGCCCTTCCCTATGAAAAGACACAAAAGGTTTTAGGAAACACTGAAGATGGCATATTACTAACTGAAGTCTTGTGCTAGTGAACAGAAGGTCGAATGTCAGAATTTGCCCAAGAGCTACTGCTGGGATTTGAGCAAAACATTTAACTCTCTACTGCATAGTTATGTTGTTAGACATTACTACTAAATCACGGATGAGATTTGGCTAGATTAAAATAATTATATTTACAGTTTAATATAATGAGATATATATATATATATATATATATATATATATATATATATACAGCATCCCAACTTTTTGGGGGGGAATTGGGGTGGTATATGACTTCCTCAAGAATAGGATTGGTCTACCAAGTGGTACATTCCACGTATGTGTTTATTGTTAGCTTGTATAAGGACGCAGCTGTATGAAGCTGACACTGCTGCCAAGTAGCAAAGTTTTATGTTTGTCAACTGGCATTATGCAAGATAGTACCGTATTTTCCGGACTATAAGCCGCTACTTTTCCCCACGATTTGAACACCGCGGCTTAAACAATGAAGCGGCTAATTTATGGATTTTTCCTGGGTTTTTCCCGGTTTCACAAGCTTCAAGCCAAAAAAACTAAACCCCATAACATTAGACCAATGAAATTGCCGAACGGGTTCAGGTGAACCAATTAAATTCTTTATATTAAATCAGATGCGCTCCCACTGAATCGGGCCGCACCACATCATAAATATGAAAGAGGTTCCTCTGACGTTTGACCTGCCACTCACTCAGACTGTCTACAGGAAATGCGAATCATTCGTCACGCTGAAAACAACCGGGCATGAAAAAACGCACTGAGCTGCACGGCATCGGGAGAAAAGATTCACTGATGGTGATTTTTAAACGCACGACGATGCCAAAAGATAAACTCCAGAGAGAAATTGTTGTGAAAGGAAGGAGGAAGACAGTGAACAATGAAACAATATAGCTACATTGTGTGTGTGTGTGTATATATATATATATATATATATATATATATATATATATATATATATATATATATATATATATATATATATATATACACACACACACAATGTAGCTATATTGTTTCTCCGCTCAGATTTTGAAGAGAATGCAACCAAATGTCATGAAATCATAAAAGAAAAAAATACAACAAAAAAGACCCAGGATTATTATCCTGCATCCTGTTTCAGACACGAATGAAGCGCTGTTCTTCTCCAAAAACTCCAGCAACTGGTCTCTTCAGTTCCCAAAAGTATAAACACTGTTGTTAAAACAAGAGTGGATGCTGCACAGTGGCCCTGAGGCCCTTTACCCTCAAGTTGGGCGGTATACCTAAGTTTTAGATCGCCATATTGTCCACCTGTGAGATCCCCGATACACGATTCTATCATATTGGGCCGAGGCAGTGCAATAGTTTACTCATTTGCTCATATATTGAATTATTTCTGAACGTATTTAATAATTTTTTTATCTGATTTATTTACTTTACATGTTTTAGTTATTCAATCGTTCACATTACTTACATCTCGAGAAATGATGCAGTATATCGCAGTATATCGCAGTATATCGCGAAGGAGAGGGTTTCCTTTAACGCCGTTGACATGGAAAAATATCGAGAAGTCCTTAAATGTTTGACAAACAGTGCGAGCTCCTGGGGCGCAAGTATTCCGTCAAAATTGCTATCCCAGATCTGTCCAATAAAACAAGGGAGATCATCGCAAAAGCGGCTGACTTTGTGGCTGACTGCAGACGTATGGTCAAGCTTAAATATGACCCCCTATGTGGCTCTTACAGTTCATAATATTTAAGAGGACTGGAAACTGAATGCAAAATGTTTCAAAACAACATTCATCTCAGAGGACCGCACCGCAGAGGTACCGGCAGAGGCTCAGGCGGCAGTCGTGCAGGATTGGGACATAGATCAAAATTTCCTGTATCACAACAGGGCCAGAATTGTTGTGGCCATACAAGGGCTCGAATGGCCAGGGCTAAACTGTTTTATCTCATTATTATTAATTATTATGGTAATATTTTTATTGAATAATGAAATTAAAACATTAATGCAAAAGGAGCCGGATATCGTCTTGAAATCGGCATAGGCCTCAGCTTTCGGTGATATCTCTGCCTATCGCGATACACGATCCTATCTTCTATCGGCACGACCCTACCGCACCTGCATTTTATTTCAAGCATGTTGCAGCCATCAAATTCAAAATTTCCTTCTTTATTACCTAAAAATGGTACACGTCCTTGGTTTAAACATAAGATCTGCTTTTGATATTCTATTGGGAATAAAAGTTGGGTTTATTATTGTTTTTATTGACATTTTACACAGCATCCCAACTTTTTGGGGGGGGAATTGGGGTGGTATATGACTTCCTCAAGAATAGGATTGGTCTACCAAGTGGTACATTCCACGTATGTGTTTATTGTTAGCTTGTATAAGGACGCAGCTGTATGAAGCTGACACTGCTGCCAAGTAGCAAAGTTTTATGTTTGTCAACTGGCATTATGCAAGATAGTACCGTATTTTCCGGACTATAAGCCGCTACTTTTCCCCACGATTTGAACACCGCTTAAACAATGAAGCGGCTAATTTATGGATTTTTCCTGGGTTTTCGGTTTCACAAGCTTCAAGCCAAAAAAACTAAACCCCATAACATTAGACCAATGAAATTGCCGAACGGGTTCAGGTGAACCAATTAAATTCTTTATATTAAATCAGATGCGCTCCCACTGAATCGGGCCGCACCACATCATAAATATGAAAGAGGTTCCTCTGACGTTTGACCTGCCACTCACTCAGACTGTCTACAGGAAATGCGAATCATTCGTCACGCTGAAAACAACCGGGCATGAAAAAACGCACTGAGCTGCACGGCATCGGGAGAAAAGATTCACTGATGGTGATTTTTAAACGCACGACGATGCCAAAAGATAAACTCCAGAGAGAAATTGTTGTGAAAGGAAGGAGGAAGACAGTGAACAATGACTTTCTTGGTAGGCTACTGTTTAGATACAAGCCGTGTAACACTTATTTATGTTTAAAATAAAAATCTTTGTCAAATTCAGTGGGTGCGGCTTATATTTGGGCTTATTTGTGCTTAATAGTCCGGAAATTACGGTACTCATCAACTACAGTAATCCATAATACAAAGAAAAGCAGTAAAACTTAAAACCTGTCATTGCATGAACAACATGTAGCTAGTTTCAGAAGAAACTCTTTTCCCGGATAGGGATGGAGAATATTTGCAGTTATAGCCAACCCAACCCCCCTCCCTTCCCACAACCCAAAGATTTGTGAAAACAGTAGGAAAAAGTAAACCGTTTACTAGAGGATGTTTAGGGCACTTTAAAGCATTCCAGAACACTGTTTACTTCACAGATACTAGCCTTGCGCACACGGGAGATAAGGAAAGCCTTGGATTTACACGACAATGCGATCGAGCACGTGCAAGGAAACTTCTTTTTTTGTGGTTGCATGTGGGACATCCTGCCATTTTGGGTGCCGAGCTACAGAAAGTGACAGTGCATCACATGATCACCAGCTCTTTGACCTGCAGTAAACAATTTAATGGCAGTACACTTTTAGTACACACTGACCTGTAGGGAGCACGGTCCTTCCTTCAGTACCACTGTAGCACTACAGGGCTTTGTGCCTCAATTGTTGAGGGTCCGAGAGCAAAATTCACAAAAGTTTTGTCCATTCACCGCTCATTCGTTCTCGATTCAAGCGTTGACCAATCATTCAGCTATTTTGTAAGAAGTCTCGTGTCAGAAATTCAAATATGATTAAACGATATGATATTTAGTGTGAAACTTTGACTGTCCATATTACAAAAACCCAATAATAAGGACATTGTGGCAAAATGACAAGAAAACGTATCAGTTTCGTGGCCGTTATTCTAAACTTCAATAAAATTTTATTGTTTTCATTAAAGGAATAAAACAGTCCAAGAACACGCTGTAACCGGAGGTTCTTTCGGAGTGGTACCAGTAAATTTCATACGTCTTGTTCGGCATCGTGCGACTCGATATTTTGTGCTTTATTGCTTACTTATATATTTCCTGCTAAGTTGCTAATTAACCAAACGCCACATCGTAAACAACCTCCTGCAAAACCGATGTGAAAGCTATCAAAACCGACGCTCCGAGCTATATATCAGATCCCGACTTCTCCAAATTCAGCAAACAATAAACAAACAGAGGCATTGTGCGTACTGTACAGTAAGCCAAAAGCCATCGATTTGTTTCCTGTAACGTTTCGGACCATGTGTGTTGTGAAAGAAATGCTCAACCTGGAAACCGATTCCATACAGGAGAACCAAATTTATATTTACATTAACGCCATTTGACAGACGCCCTTATCCAGAGCTCATTTATACAGCTGGGGAATTGAAGGTTAAGGGGCTTGCTCAAGGGCAGATTGGTGGTGATGGGATTTGAACCCACGACCATCTGATCAGAAGGCCAACATCTTATACACGACGCAACTACTTCCAAAACCGTGCTGGATCTACCAGGATGCCTTACCACCAAACAAGTGCATCCTTTGTCCTTGTAAGAACTTTCGTTTCAAGAGCTGACCGATAATTGGGCAGGGAAAGTTGTTTTGTATATTTTCACATCAAACTTTAAAATGCAGAAAAAAATGCAAAGTCAGTGACTTTAAAGGAGGTAAAACTCATCAGACCTTGATTGAGAGTCATCTACTAATGTCAGCCAAGAACACTGGGTACAGGCTCGCCAGAACAAAAAAAGACCATGTGACATTGCTCTAATCTATATAGCTGTATACAAAAGTATATTATATATATATATATATATATATATATATATATATATATATATATATATATACGCTCAAACAGTGGGATCCGAAATCTCAGTGGAAACCACCTACTCATTCATTCTCAGTACAGCAGTGACTCCAGTGTAAGTGTGTAAGTGTGTGTGTGTGTGTGTGTGTGTGTGTGTGTGTGTTCCAATTGTACAGGAGTAGAACACCCATTATTTTATTCCACCAATTACAAACACCCTAAGCAGTGATATTTGGAAAGTTGGAGGAATAAATGATACTTAAAGTGCCTACTAGGAGCGTGTGTGCGTGTGTGTGTGTGTGTGTGTATATGCATATGTAGGCCAAAAGTATGTGGACATCAGCTCATCACAGCGTTGTGTTTACATTTATCTTCACATTTATGATGTTCGGCAGACGCCCAGATCAACTTCGTTATTTTAATTATACAACCTAACTAAGGGCCTTGCTCAAGGGCCCAATAGTGACATCATCTGTTGGGTTGCCATGTTCAGTAGGAGCATATGATGGCCAGGTGCATACCAACTTCCGGCTATGTTCTGCTGGAATGTGTAGAATGCATATGAAGTGTGTGTGTGTGTGTGTGTGTGTGTATATGCATATGTAGGCCAAAAGTATGTGGACATCAGCTCATCACAGCCATGTGTTTACATTTATCTTCACATTTATGATGTTCGGCAGACGCCCAGATCAACTTCGTTATTTTAATTATACAACCTAACTAAGGGCCTTGCTCAAGGGCCCAATAGTGACATCATCTGTTGGGTTGCCATGTTCAGTAGGAGCATATGATGGCCAGGTGCATACCAACTTCCGGCTATGTTCTGCTGGAATGTGTAGAATGCATATGAAGTGTGTGTGTGTGTGTGTGTGTGTGTGTGTGTGTGTGTGTGTGTGTGTGTGAAAAGAAAAGTTCAGCATACAACTTGTTGATTGTGTGTATAGTTTCTGTACATGTATAAATTAAGTCTATTGATTATACATATATAGATTAATGTGTAACTGTATGCATGCATGTGTAGAAAAGGTACTGTATGTACATAAAGAGTTTTCCGGGTTCGGAAAACGTCCATTTGAACCATCACACACTTTTTTTTTTTGGTTTGGACTTTCTCACCTTTGTCCCGCAGAGGAGCGCTCGGCTCTTCATCCCGACTCACTTGCGTGATGATGGATGACGGCGCGTCCATGAAGCCCCGCAAAAATCCCGCACTTCTGCAATTTCTAAACTCCTACACACTCACAGCCGAGCAAAATTCCCCACGCTTAGCGCCCACACCAATCCTAACAGCACTTCAGGAAATGCATCATGCGCGCCGATCGCGAGGTTATTTCCTTGTTGTTGTTGTTTTGTTGTTTTTGTCTTGTAGAAACAAAGAAAAAATAATTAGAAAAAAAAGAAAATTGGGGAGAAAAAAAAGTTTCGTTTCTTAATGGCAACTTTGTTACAACATGGAGTTCAGCTCTGCTCTCAATTTCAAGATACAAACATGGAACTCAGCTGTTTCAAGGCGCCCGAGATCTTAAAGGGGCAACGGGTGGTGTAGGGCCCGCTCGGTTTTTTTTTTTTTTGCATCGTTACAACGTTTAATAGATCATCTAAATAAATAATAAATATAAAATAGAGTCAGTAGAAAAAAACTTTGTTACCAGTTAAAGCAAATACATTAACATTTTTTATGAACAAAAAATCTAGACATATTTAGCTATAATAAACGCCCCAGTAAACGCCTTCAATAAACGCCGCTTATGCAACGTACAAAACCTGGTAAATTAAATCTGTTGATTAGGTAAAATCTTCAAATTAAAACTATTTTTTTCTTTTTGTGGATAGACACAGTTACAAAATGTGTTCAAATACGTGACGAAGCTGAATGGAGCCCCTGCAGGCGTTGCCCCTTTAAGTTCAGCAAAAGTCGAGCACGCAAAACAAAGTTTAAAAGCGCTCTCGGCCTGGCTGGAAGAGAGATGCGCTTTTTCACTTCACTCCACTGTAGATTAACATTCAAACGCTAAATAAGACTCAAACACAGTCCCGGGTGCTCGCAGGAGACTGCAGTGTGAGTTGATTCGGGGGAAACTCTGAGTTTTTAACGTGTGAAAAGTTTGTTGAGAACTTTTCCGCTGGCAGGAGTTGGTGCGAGCTGGGGCGCCTTGAAACGGTCGCAGAATGAAAGAGTAGGGACGGTCGGCAAAGTCCGAGCGCTTCGTCGAGTTTACAGCAGTGTGTGTGTGTGTGTGTGTGTGTGTGTGTGTGTGTGTGTGTGTGTGTGTGTGTGTGTAAGAGAGAGAGAGAAACACGGGCCTCCTGCTGGGAAACCAACTCCTCATACACTTCTGCTTCCACACATGTAACCCACCAGATTCATACATCTCTACACATGCAGCTTTCTATTGGCTGATGAGTTTTCATCATATTTTTGGACAGTATGTGGTTATGAGACCGCATCGAAACCCACACTGATAGAATACAAAAAAATTAAAAAATCTTCAGAGGACATGCTGATGGAATACATCTCAAATAGATTATCAGGGTTGAAACAAACTCATGGAGTCCCTGCAAGCTTAAGTGAAATATTCTTCTGAATTTATAGTATATCTGCTAGTAGACTAAGATGTGCATTCAAAGTTGACCAACACACCTGTCCACCCAATTATCCATCTATTCATTGCCCATCCATCCACTTTTCCACCCATTCATCTATTCATCCATCCATCTACCTATCCATCCATCCATCCATTCATCTATCGACCTATTTATCCATTCACTCTACCATCCATCCATTTATTCATCCATCCATCTATCCATCCATCCATCCTTCTATTCATTGCCCATCCATCCACTCTTCCACCCATTCATCTATTCATCTATCTACCTATCAATCCATCCATCCATCTACCTATCCATCCATCCATTCATCTATCGACCTATTTATCCATTCACTCTACAGTCCATCCATCCATCCATCCATTCATCCATCTATTCATTGCCCATCCATCCACTCTTCCAACCATTCATCTATTCATCTATCTACCTATCAATCCATCCATCCATCCATCCATCCATCCATCCATCCATCCATCCAGCTATTCATTGCCCATCCATCCACTCGTCCACCCATTCATCTTTTCATCCATCTATCTACCTATCCATCCATCCATCCATCCATCCATCCATCCATCCATCTATCCATCCATTCATCTGTCAACCTATTTATCCATTCACTCTACCATCCATCCATCCATCAATTAATCTTTCCAACCATCTATCCATCCATCCATCCATCCACCCATCCATTCATTCATTTATTAACAACCTGTCAGTTGTATCCATGGAATAAAAACTTTGATGCAGGAACACCTTCAGTACATGTAGAGATATTTTTGAGAAAATTAGCTTAGGCATATTTGAGATTTTGTAGAACGTGAATTTCTAGATTGGAATTTGCACTTGCTAGTGTCAGCCAACTCCCGCCATCTCTGTTTGAGGTGTGCCTCCCGAGAGCTCGTTGGACATGCAGAAAAATAAAGCAGTTTTGTTCCTTTCTCACCGATTACTGAAAGCTTCTTCATTTTGGTAAATTTGTATTGTTTATGTCAACCGATAGCAAAGATAATTTCAGATTTGTTTAAATAAAATATCTTGCTACTTTAAAATTTGACATTGGATTTTAATAGTATTTACATGATAACTAACTAACCTATAGCAATTTAACAAATCTAAAGTGTAATTTATAAGTCGAAATACCTGGGAGAATTAGTTACTATTTATTAATAAGTTATTTGTTGGTTGTTTCACAATTTGAGCCACAAAAGCTCCGACATCCATTACAGAACACCAAACCTACCAGCTAATTCACCAGCTCATGTTTTTGGGATGAAACTGGATAATCCAGAGGAAGCCCACACAGCTAGCCAGGGAACATGTGCAAACTTAACAAAGGCAGTAACCCAAGCTGAACTCTGAACCTGGAGCTTTGAGAAGTGATGTGGTCATTTCCAACATGCTAAAAATAACGATGTTAAAACTTCATAAAGCATTTAAAAGTCAGCTACGTCAACAGAGAATACATATACATAGATATGTTAGCAACAATTTTTTTAGCATTATTAGCAATATGTAAAAAGTGTAAAAGCCCAAAAAATCTGCAGTGTCCCTTTTTATTATTGTGAAATCACTGATTTAACCGGTGAACCCAATTTTTCACATTAGAAAACTCTCTCATTCTGAGGGAGCTTGAACAAAATGAAGGTCAGAAAGCCCAGGAAATATACATGAAAATCTGCTGTTTTATTTATTATTGCATATGTTTAATGGTAAGAAGTCATTTTTTTGTATATTTTGCTAACTAAAAACCTGGAACATAAAACAAAAAATAGTGCTCTCAGGTTATTTTTGAAAAAAATAAAATGATGAATTATTCAATATGTATAGATCTAATTAATAACACAGTTGTTTAGAGACATCAAGATGTAATACACACCAAAGAACCTTGCAGTTTGGTGTAACAGTGTGAGTTTCTCACATAATGTCCACTCGAGCAAAGGACTGATCCGTTCCCAAGTTATTCTCCACGAACACCTCATACTTTCCTGAATCTGATGCCCGTGCACTTTTGATCGTGAGAATGGTGTCAGTGTCACCTACGTCAAAAAACACCCTAGAGGGAAATAAGCACACCAGTTGAGTTTACAACACTGAGCTATTTAGATAGATGGACTTGAAGAATACAGCTACAAGAGTAAAGAAACATCACTACCTGTCATCTTCCTCTATATCTTCTCCATCCTTGAGCCAGCCGACATCAGGGGGCGGTTCCCCACTGATCTCCGCCTTCAGCACAACAGTGGTCCCTCTCCTGCCTTTCACACTGTCTGGTCCCTTGGTCACCTTAGCTGGGACTGCATGTAAAAAGTTTTTAGTACTATTCTTCAAACAATACAGATGTGTATTGACTTCCATTCTATGGCAATTCTACACACCCTCCACTATGATGCAAGCAGAGCCGGATGTCTGACCAAAGGGGTTTTTAATGGTAACAGTGTATCTGCCCAGATCTGCTAACTCTCCATCACGCACCACTAGTGCCACAACATCAGTTTCCTCAAACACGTAGCGGTACTTAGGTCCATCTTTAAGCTCTTTGCCGTCTTTTGACCAGACGATGAAGGGGTCAGGGAAAGCACTGACTCGGCACTCCAACTTTGCGGCACTTCCTTCCACCAGGAGCACGTCTTTTAGCTCCTGCAGAAATGTTGGTGGCCCTTTCTCACGTAGCTCTTTTCTTGACCTTGAACATATATTAGAAAGGAAAAGATATTAAAATGTTCTACATGGCATTTCCTTATGAAATTGGTTTCAATTCTTGGATTCATATAAGTTGCCCCAAACGTACAATTTTATTATATTGTATACATTTAGAGATTATCTTGTATTTATAAATGATTCAAGTAGAAAAAACTTTTACTATGTTCATCAGAAACAATAATAAAAATTATTATTGTACACAATGGTCAAATTAACATCAGTGCTAACAATATTTCAGGTTGTTTGTTACCGATGGCCCCGATATGAAGCCTGGATGCGTATAGCTGCCTCTTGAACTTGAGGGTCGTTGATGTTAATTATGCACCCTGGTGGGGGTGCAGCCTTGACTTTGGACATCTGACCATTTAGACAAAAAAACAAATAAAAATCATATTGGTGGAATGACAAATTGTCTTTTAAGGCTTTCCTTTGAGAAATGGGTTTAGGGTTTAAAATGAGTAAAATGCAGACTGTAACATGAAACACTCAACTTATCATGTAATACAACATAAACCACGAGCTAATCAATTCAATTAAGTTGTATTTGTTATGTGCTTTTAAAAATGGACATTTAACCAAAGCAGCTTTACAGAGGTAATGAGGTTATATATTTTAAATTTATTTGTTATTACCTAAACGTTTTGTCCCTATAAGTTTATCTCTAATGAGCAAGCCTTCCTGAGGTAGAAAGCTTGAGAGGAACCAGACTCAAAAGTGAACCCATCTTTACAGCAACATCCAGAGGTGTTTGATTAAAATAATTACTAAAACAAAAATATATTTCAAATAATATGTGAAGAATGTAAGAATTATGACCAGATAAAACAAACAAACAAAAAATACTTACCCCAGGTTCCTGAATATCTCAGTCACGATACTCACAGACTGTAGCCCTCAACCTGGCTTTATATACACACCTCCAATGGGACAAGTCTGATCGAATGAAGTCTTAATTGTAAGAGGTCTACAGATGCCACCCAGCATTTCTCCTTCTTTAGATCTTTGCCTGGAGACTCCCAGACTTGCTGAGGTCCATTAAAGATGTTCAGCAAGTGTCCCAGAGTAGCCAGCCAGGCCTTGTATAGTGAACCAATGGCTGAAAGACCCAAGAGGCTACTCAGAATGCAGCATGGGCTGTGACTAAGAATGCATGAGTAGTAGATGTGAAACACGAGTCCTCCCGGATGAGGGCTTCTACACAGGTGGGCACCAGGAGGCTCGGTTTGAGACCATTTACATCAAGGCATTTAGATAATGGACCTCTTTGAGGAGAGTGGAAAGTCTGTCTCATGGTCTAGTTTATACCACAGCACTGTCAACAGTATGCTTGAATTCTGATTGGTCAGAATGTGTGAGATTTGTGTTAGCTGCAAAACAAGTTACTATTATATAATAATTTCTTATGTAACATATAACAATGAAGATAATCAGAGGTAAAATGATTCCTTTCAAATTTCCTACACTAGAAAATCAGAAGCCCTTAAAGTTTCTCTATAAGATAATTGCAATAACGTAAACGATAACTTGAACAAAAACATTTCTTGACATTACACAACATTAAACATGTTTATGAAGAAATAAAAACAGATGTAGGTAATTATGACTGACCATATTTTACAATGCATTTGTTTTCTTTTCTTCTCTAATTCTATTAATAGATATTCAAAACATGCAAATTATTAGCAGCAGTTGTGGCTTTGAGACACAATTATGAGTTCAACCAAAGGACCTTTGGAAAGTGGAAGCTTAATTTTGCTGACAAAAGTGACAGATATACTCTTTATTTCTGACTTTATTTCAGCAAATGTTGCATTTTCACATGTACACTTTTTTTTTCTCGATACAACCTGTAAAGCATTCAGACAATGTTCAGGTTTGTCAGTGTTTATAGTGCAATGCATTCCAAATTCTGGTTTAGTTTCACATTAAAGGGTTTCTATGTGTAATAAAAAGAAAAAAAATACATTCAAACCACCAACTAATAACAACAAACAGCTTTTTTCTTGTAGCCAGAGAGCCATTTTTGCTTCATTGTGTGTTGGATTCAAAACTTAATGAACAGGAAGAAGATTTCTAATCACCATTCTTTTAATAGAATTTCAACTACAAAAGATGAAAATAAAAGGTAGAAAAAATGAACAATTTGACCAGAAATTTGTGGGCCTTTGTGACTAAAGTTGAGTATTTTATGCAAATGCAAATACGCCAACACAGTTCTGAAGTGCAAAAATCAGCAAAACTACTCACTGCAACATGTAACAACATCCAGGATTTACTTTTTGTACCCAAACAATCTAAACCAGAGATCTTTTATTCCCTTAAAAAAATATAAAAGATGGCAGCACAGCTTGCAAGTACTTGTTCCATCATGTGAAATAGTCTAAAACTAGTGCTGCTGTGAAAACAGCACTGTAATAACATTTGCATTACTCACTAGTATAACAAGGAAACATTTGGTGGAAAAAAAAGGTTGTGTCTAATTTAAAATATTGTTTCTGTAAGATGGATGTTTAATAGATACACTCACATGAAACATTCTTTTTTTTATTTTCAGCTTTCGAGTTTCTAAATTACACATCAGCGTGTTTTTGATTATGTTAATGAATAATTTCTTTAATTATCTTTCACCGTTTTTGATATCACACACAATCATACATATTCAGGTCAAATCTGCATTAATAAAATAAGCATTAATAAAATAACTCCTCAAATTAGCCGTGTTGGTGCCATTGTAAGATGGCGTACCCTTCATTTCTAAAAAAATCTGTAAATCAAGGTTTAAAATGAAAAAATCCTAATAATCCATAATCTAATATAATCTTAACATTTTGCTGCTTTTTGTAAGCTGCCTCATTTAGGTACATTAAAAACACAATACAAAACATAATTAAAGCCCAATATTAATGTGGAAAATAAATTAAAATGTATATTCAGAAATCTGACAAATGTTGAAGAGAAGCATTTCACAAACATTTCACAACATAATGTCTTGAGAAATAATCCTATTTTACATTAAGAAATTTTCCAAATTTATCATTTAGTGTAACAGCCACTGTTTTACCTGAACAAAATTCTATATTTCTATATTTTTTTTCTCAATAAAATCTTTTATGTTATGACTAGAAAAATGCGACCATTTTCCAACAATATAAATGGACAGCATGCTAAAGATATTCAAAAGTTATAGATTTTACACTTCCAATGTCCTATTCTGTCATACTTTGTTTGGTTAAATGACTTGGTTTGTTTGGCTTATTTAATGTTTATCCATGAATTATATAGCAGCTTCATTCTTGATAGAAAAAAAAACAATTATTGATTAAATGAACCTCAAATCACATAAAGGAAACATTTTTGAAGAATAATGCCACAATACCTCTTATTGCTGCCACAGGTAGTGAATTTTTTATTATATTTATACTATGAAAGAAATATTTCAATTGATCACATGCTTGCACTCCACCATTGTACAGATCGGAAAAAAATGCGTTACAAAAAAACAAAACAATGGCCAATACACAAAAATGTCTGTGATGTGTTTTACGTTCTAGACTTCAACTGCAAAGGCATCTTCCAATACATTAAAAATAAATAAATAAATAAATAGATGACTTTCAAATCCTGGGATTTTTTATTATTTTTTTGCAAACAGTTCTAACATTATTTTTTCCTTAAAGAAAAAAAAAAAAATTTTTTGACGTCACAGTCTGCTCAAGACCCAAATCAAGAAGAGAAAAGCCTGTATTTGTTGTAGAACATCAAGTGGCACTACAGTAAATTACTGACTGAGAAAACTGAGGACTGCGGACAAAGAAAATTCCAATGTTTTTCAAAAAAAAGAGAAGAAAAACACACACACACACAAACACACACACACACACACACACACACACACACACGCACACACACACACACACACACACACACACACACACACACTACTCCGATTTAAAATAATTTAGGACACGCTTATAGATTTCCACAAGGTCTAAAATGAAAGCGGAAACATCAATATACAGCTAATGCAAGGACAAAATGTCTATATGTAATCTTACACCACAACAATGTTAAATGCTTAAATCTGATTGGTCAGGTGGTAGTGTTGATTCATTTTCTATAAGAATATTTTCTTTAAGAAAGGTTTTGCCAGAAAAGTGGCATTTTTGCAGTAACAACATACTTATGGACTGAGAAATGCTATATATAAACCGAGTTGAAAATGAAGTAGGTGATGTTTTGGAATGAGTCTCCAGTATCAGTATTTGTAACGGCAAGATGTCACGATTTTACACTTGGTAACATTTCCTTATATCCTTATTATCACATTATTCATTTCAACAGAGTGAATGAAAATGGTGAGGCTGGTTTTGCAGATATTCCACAATCTGAAATGTGATTATACATGAACAGAATGTGCCATTCTTTATTAAATAAGAAATTGATTTCGGTATTATGGTAATTGCTATTGTTACTGAAGTAATCATGTCTTAGATAACTGAAGCAGATACAGCCACTATACTAGCTTTCAAATGAATTGTGCAAAAAAATGATTTTATGTCAAATTGTAATTGTTACTGGGTTCATTTTATACATTGTGAAAGCCTATGGCAGGGATATTTCTTTTCATTATATTTTTTGTGCCACAACTTGTATCACACTTAGAAACAGCCATATTGTTTTAAAACACTATAAAATATACAGACATGTTTTCAGCCTTTCAGTCTTTCCTTTCTTTTTTTTACAATTTTTTATGAAAGACATTGGAATTGTCTTTTAAGTCTATTTTACATATATCGTGGTAAATACAATATAACAACTACCTGTAAGAAAATTATCAATCTCATAAAAACTAGCACAGAATTTTGATATACATTTTTTTTTATTATTATATTTTTCTCCACGAATGTCAAGGCCCCCGAATTATTATATTGAAACACCACAAAAGTCTACATTTACAACTGGTTTATCAAAGGATGTGGTATATGTTCATGTTTTCTTAGTCAGAAAAAGCAAGGTAACACGTAGGTGTGGGATGGTTGTTTGTGGGCAGGGCTAGGTGCAGGACAATGAACACAACAGCACTGAGCATGCTGGCCATAGCTGATAGAGCTTAATGTGTTTGAATCTACGATGTGTGCTAGTATTAGTCTGTACTGGATGTGCTTGAGTTACTTATCTCAGATCAGATAGTGGTGGTGTTCGATCCTGTTTCTGAATAGTGTTACTGAGGCTGGGCCTGATGTGTTCACACACTTTTGTGATCCAGCCAGCCAGGTCTCAGCATGGTCATAGTCCATCACCGGCCCATGCCTCTCCGTCCTCTTGTTCTGAGAGCCCCTTCCCTTGGGTAACATTGTTCCATCAAAAACAAGCCAAGCTCATTGAGTGACAGGAGTGGAGGAAATGGAGGGAGTGGAGGGTGTGGAGAATATAGTGGTGGGTGTGGTAGGTGTGGTTGGTGTGGTGGGGGTTTGGGCAGAGTAGGAGCGCAGCAGCACTTTGTGCTTGGTAGCCACATGAGCCCTGATCTGCTGCTGCTGGTTCACAAACTCTTTGAGACGCGTGGTGGTGAAGGTGAGTGTCTGCCGTCGCAGCCGCATCAGATAGGCGTCCTGCAACCACGAGTTGTTGAAGCAGTCTTTGATGGAGGGACGTGCCCTGGAATATAACACCACACACGTACACACAGATGCATGCAAATCAGTCACTACTCTGACAATGCCTAAAGGGGAATTCCTAAATCGAAAGACAGATAGATAATGTTTGGAGAAGATAAAGTACACTGTACACACCAAGGGTAGCTGCACAGGATCTTCTTAAGGAACAGAGAGGCACTTTGGGATACGTTTTGGTACAGCTTGCTGAGGTCAAACTTGGCTGCCTGGATTCTGGCCTCTGTCTCTGTTGGAGTACTCTCCGTGAATGGTAACCGTCCACTGAGCCTAAACATTATCCACAACAGCAACAAGAACTTTATGATATTTCATAAACTGTATTAATAAAACTTCAAATTAAATTCAGTCCATAATGTGACACTTGTCCAAATCATATTCAAGATACACAATGCAATGCACTTTCATATATTGACATCTCAAATGATATAGAAATGTAAAGTTTTTAACTTTCATAAGCAAAAGAATTGTTGCTGCAGAGTAGCGATCATCACTTACATGATATATGTCAGCACACCAACACTCCAGATGTCAGCTGGAGGACCCACAATGTCTCCTTTTATCATCTCGGGAGCTTTTAGAAACCAGCCGGGATTCAAAAAGAAACGCAAATTACAGAGCACAAGGATGTGCTCAATTACTTCCATAAAAAGAGCAAAAGAAACACATGCTCAAATGGTAAAGGTTACAAGGTTAGTATGAACTCCTGAAAAGGCATAAATAGAAAGAAGGCAAGCCTAGATTGTATATGATGTGAAGATTCATATGTGTAAAATTACTCTGAATGATTACTTTTGTGCAACATGACCAATGTGCTTCCTAAAATAATAAAAAGTAGGTTTTTAAATGGATTGAAGTTAAATTTCTCTTTGTGACCACAGAACTCTTTACTTACACATATACTCCAGCGTTCCTACAGGGGGGCTGAACTGCTTCAGAAAGAGTGGGTTGAACGTCTGAGCACTGCCGAAATCAATGATCTTGATCGTGTTCATGTAGGTGGCTATAATGTTTTCAGGCTTTATGTCTAAGTGCAGAATTCGTCTGCTGTGCAGGTAGTCCAGACCCTGCAGGATTTGCACAATATAGGACACCACGTCGTCTTCAGAATAACGGAACCTGAAAAGGAGTGAACATTTTTACCAAACAATGGGGCCTTGAGTACACGTGTATCTACTTTCTCTGCTCTAGAAAGAATGATTTTTGATTACATAAGAAGTGAACTGGAATTAAAGCTTTATTATAGGTTATTACTACAATTTAAGCTGCATATTTGTTTCGAAATAGTAGCTGTGAACTGAAATACATCTGGAATTGCAAGATGTTGGAATGCTCCAAGAGCTAATAGCAAGAGGAAGTAAGCAAATTTTCTGAACTAAACCAATGCCAAGGTTATTTGTCTCCCAATCAGTGAAAATCTGGAAGCCAGATGGCTTCTGACCTATCAATCAGGCTGTGGAGAAGCTCTTTGCCAGTGCAGCACTCGGAGATGAGCACGAGGTAGCGTGGTGTGACATAGGCCTCGTGGAGAGACATAATCTTGTCATGATGCAAGGCCTTGAGGATTTCATACTCCTGCAGAACACTCTGCTTGCTCTCAGGCTCATATGGAACAATTTTAGCCATAAAGAGGTTTCCTGTAGCGTTTTCTCTGCACTCTCGGATGACGCCAAAACGGCCTCTGAATGAAAGATCAAAAATCATAAAACAGTGATAAACAACTAGACTTTAACTACTTAAAAACAAACCAAACAAACAAAAACCCTCTAAATGCCACGAGGGATATATATAAAAATGAATAAACTCAAATAGATTTGTACTTATATAGTGTGCATTACCTGGCTTCTCATCCATGAAGGTATAGGGCTTCTGAGGCACACCCTGACGTAAGGCAGACTCTCCTGTCTTGCCCAATGGAGTTCTCCGCCCTGTCGGAGTAACACGTCCTGATGGAGTGACCCTCCCACTAGGGGTCACCCTGCTTGGAGTAGCACTGCCTTCTCCAACAGGGGTGAGACTCGTAACCAGCACCACAGGTGGAGGCAGGGCGGGAGAGGGAGTTTTAGGGGTGACTGAAGTCACAGGTGCTGTTGTACTTGCAGGGACATACATGGGTACTGAGGAAATGGGTTTACCAAGGTTGGATGGAGGAGAAACTAATGGGGGTGGGGACACTGGAGGGGTTATTGCCATGGGTGAAACCACATTGATAGGAGTCTGGGGTTTAGGGAGAACAACAGGAGGAGAAAGTTTGGATGTAGATGGAGTAGTTGCAGGTTTGGACACTGTGATATTAAGGGTAGTTTTGGCTTTGGTCAGGGTGGGCATGCTGGGGGCAGGTGTGCTGGAAGCAGATGTACTAGGGCTAGAAGGCTGAGGAACCTTGGGTACATTATGATTTGTGGAGGCTGACATGGGTGTTTTAGCAGGAGATAGAGTTGTTGGGGGTGGTTTGGCAGAAGGTGCAGCAGATTTGTCAGAACGTGTAGCAGGTTTCTCAGAAGGTGCAGCAGATTTGTCAGAACGTGTAGCAGGTTTCTCAGAAGGTGCAGCAGGTTTGGCAGAAGGTGCAGCAGGTTTGGCAGGTTGTGCAGCAGGTTTGGCAGGTTGTGCAGCAGAAGACTGTACTGGAGTTGTAGAAGAAGTGGGGACAGGTTTACTCCCAGCAAGCTTTATAGGAGGTACAGTCATAGTAGAGGTCACCACGGCAGGACCTGCAGATGATGGAAGAGTTTTGACGATGACTGTTCCTGTGGATTTTGGAGGTGCTGTAGAAAAAAAAACATTAAAATTTTTTTTACAAATATTTACCACATTGAATAAAGGAATTGGGTTAGTAGGGATTCTCAAACTTTTGGCAGCCATAAATATCCATATTAATATCTATACAGTCTATTTTCATCTACATAATCCAAAATATCCAAATAAAAGAATCATTATTTATACAATAATATTCTAGCTGAATGAATATTCCCAAACTTTCCAATTATGAGCATTTTAATAAAATGTTGTCATTATTTAAAAAAGAAAATACTTTTACTTTTTTAAGCTTCTCTCATACTTCAGCAGCTAATCATAAGCAGAACAGAAGCAGGTGTTACTGGAGGAAAGCAATCAGACTCATGCTGCAGCAAAATTTATTTCTGAGCTGCACATGAATCGAAACTAATACAACAACTACTGCTCTAAACACATCTCACTGGACCATTACATTGTCATCATACATATGATTCACAAAATTTCTAATTTACTTTACTATGTGTTTAAATATATAATCTTTAACTTTTCATTTTATTTTGTACATAATTGCTGTAACCCCACTATTGATCTACAGCAGAATCCTTCATATTTTATTATTTTTCACTGTTATTAATTAAATTGATTTATTTACATTATTAAATTGTATTTGCATTATTAGTATACTTTTGTCATTTACACTGATGTTGTAAATATTGCATATGAATAATCATGTCAATTAAGTACTTTGAAATTGAAATAAATACTTATTTTTTATAATTACAAAAACTTTGACAACGACAAATATCTTCTTCTTCTTCCGGCTTCTCCCATTAGGGGTCCCCACAGTGGATCATCCGTCTTTATACCCCCCTGTATTCTACATCTGCCTCTTTCAACCCAACTACCCGCATGTCTTTCCTCACCACATCCATAAACCGCCTCCTTGGCCTTCCTTTTTTACTCCTTCTTGGTGGCTCCATCCTCAGCATTCTTCTACCTGTTTTCCCCAATGTCTCTCCTCTGCACATGTCTGAACCATCTTAATCGGGCCCCCATTACCTTGTCTCCAAAACGTCATACATGTGCTGTCCCTCTAATAAACTTGTTTCTAATCCTGTCTATCCTCGTCACTCCCAATTAAAACTCAGCATCTTCAACTCTGCTACCTCCAGCTCCACTACCTGTCTTTTACTTTTTTAGTGCCACTGTCTCTAAACCATACAACATCGCAGGTCTCACCACAGTCCTATAAACTTTCCCTTTCATTCTTGCAGATACTCTTCTATCACAAATCACTCCTGTCTCTCTTCTTCACCCACTCCACCCTGCCTGCACTCTTTTCTTCACTTCTCTAACACACTCTCCATTACTTTGCACTGTTGACCCCAGGTACCTGAACTCCTCCACCTTCTCCACCTCTTCTCCCTGCAACCGCACCACTCCACTGCCCTCCCTCTCATTCACATTCTGTCTTACTTCTACTAACTTTAATTTCCCTTCTCCCCAGCACGTACCTCCACCTCTCCAGGCTCTTCTCCACTCTTACCACAAATCACAATATAATCTGCAAAAATCATAGTCCATGGAGACTCCTGTCTGACCTCGTTCGTCAACCTGTCCATCACCACTGCAAACAGGAAAGGGCTCAGAGCTGATCCTTGTTCCATCTCCACCTTGAACCAGTCTGTTGTTCCTACTGCAGACTTCACTGCTGTCACACTGTCCTTATACATGTCCTGCACCACCCTCACATACATTTTTGCTACATCTGACTTACTCATACCACAACTACTCTCCCGGCACCCTGTCCTATGCTTTCTCTAAATCCACAAACACACAATGCAACTCTTTCTGACCTTCTATACTTCTGCATTAACATCCTCAGTGCAAATATTGTGTCTGTAGTGCTCTTCCTCTGCATAAAACCATAATGTTCCTCACAGATGGTCACCTCTTCTCTCAGCCTGGCTTCCACTACTCTTTCCCATAACTTCATGGTGTGACTGATCAACTTTTATCCCATGTAGTTACTGCAGGTCTGCACATCTCCCTTATTCTTAAAGATCAGTACCAGCACACTCTTTCTCCATTCCTCAGGCATCCTCTCACTTCCAGAGTTTTGTTAAGATATCTCTTTAAAAACTACACTGGGATCTCTCCTAAACTAATGCTTCTACTGGTATGTCAATTGGTCTAACCGACCTTACACTCTTCATCCTTTTAATCTCTGCTCTTACTTCCCCTCTTTCTCTCATTTTCCTCGTTCATCAGCTTTTTAAAATACTCCCTCCATCTTCTCTAAACACTCTCCTCACTAGTCAACACATTTCCATCTACATCCTTTATTGCACTAACTTGCAGCACATCCTTCCCAGCTCGGTCCCTCTGCCTGGTCGATCAGTATAAATCTTTTTCTCCTTCCTTAGTGTCCAACTTCTTATACAGCTCCTCATATGCCTTTTCCTTTGCTTTATCCACATCCCTCTTCACCTGCTGCCGCATCTCCTTGTACTCCTGTCCACTTTTCTCATCTCTCTGTCGATCCCAATCCTGTTTCGCCAACCTCTTTCTCCTTATGCTCTTCTGCACTTCCTCATTCCACCACCACGTCTTTTTGTCTACCTTTTCATTTCCAGGTGTCACACCAAGTATCTGCCCACCCAATCACTAATCTTTCTTTAATAGGTACACCTTCTTCCACTTCATCTAACTCCAGAATTTTTCCTTCTCCTCCATCTCACAACCCCCTTGCATAGCATAAGCAGTGATGACATTTATCATCACCCCTTCAACTTCCAGCTTCATGTTCATAACCCTATCAGAAACTCTCTTCACCTCCACTACACTTTTACTGTTCTCTTCCTTCAGGATCACCCCTACATCATTTCCATCCACACCATGATAGAAAAGTTTAAACCCACCTCCAATGTTTCTGGCCATTTCTCCCTTTCCACTTGGTCTCCTAAACATACAAGTGTCTTTCTTCACTCCATCATATCAGCTACCTCTCTCCTTTTATCAGTCATAGTACCAACAATTAAAGTGTCAACTCTAACCTCCATTCTACTAATCTTCTCATTTCCCTGCTGTCCCTGTATACATCTTCCCCTCTCCTTCTCCTTCTCCGGCCAACAGTAGCCCAATTTCCACTGGTACCCTGTTGGCTAAAAATATCTGTGGCAGTCGTTGGTAACCTGGCCCTCGTCCAATCCGTTATGAATTTCTGATTCGTGATCCACATATTTGATTTGCACATGTTTTATGCTTAATGCCCTTCCTAACACAACCCTTCCCATTTATCTGGGCTTGGGACTGGCACTAAGAATGCAGTGACTTGTACAACCCTAATGGCTGGGTTATATTCAATCCTAATTATTTATTTTTAAAATAATCATTTGTAACCCTTATAGTTTTAACTAGATATATGGACACAACATTTGCAACATGTGGAATAAAGTTACATTTACCTGCAGCATCTAGAGTGACTTTCTCTGACAGATTACTGTATGGTCCCTGGCCAGCTTTATTCACACAAGCCACTCTGAACCTGTAGGTGGCGCCAGACGGAAGGTCTTTGACATTGTAGTAACAGTCGGCCACTCCAGTGGCTACAATCAGCCAGTTACTTTCACCTAGGTAGAAAGATAAGGTGATATAAAAATGTGCTTACAAAAATTATGACCTACAGTAATATTAGACAACATAATGTATTTAACTGTCTTGGAAAGTTTTTACTTTTTTGAAAAAGTTTCAATTTTTAGAGACAATCCCTAAACCTGAAGCAGAAGAAAGGAATCCAATGCAATACACAGTTTGTACTAATGGTGGCGGTAAAGATCTACTTGCCCAGAAGAGCTCAGCATCTCAAATGCTGTTCTAGCCTCTGAGAAATCGATCTCAAAAGTGTTATACACAACAGAAACTATATACATTCTGAATTTATTCTAATGTATAATACATTTTAGAATATTCTGACACACATTAAGATATACAATGATTACTGGCTGATAATATTACACCTGTTTATAAATTAGCACAAACTTTCATTGTCTCCTCCACACTGTACTGTTACCATGTAAGCATTCCTTACAACTGAATGTTTAAAGGATGCTCACCTTCTGTCTTCCGCTCCAGACAATAAGTACAAGGGGCCACGGTGTCTGATGGACGCCACACCACCAATGCTGTGTTTTGATACTTTTGAGGAACCTCTGGCGTACCAGGCTGGTTTGGCAGACCTAAACATTAAAAGTTTAATTCATATTGAATGTGACTTCCAGGAAATAGACTGATGTTTAATGTAGGAGTAAACATTATTTTAAACAGATTCTCAAAACTTACAGGCATCTACTGTAGCATTAGAGAATCTGTTTAAAATAATCTGAATTTTTCAGTGATATTTCTTAGGAACTTCTAAGTCTGATCACTTGAGAAATTCCTAAAAAAATTCAGGTTTAATTGCATTACAAAACAGATTCATGTAAAATGTCATTGGCAGTCTGGTGCAACAAAGTGTGAAATTTCAGCATAGAAATGCAAATATTCCCAAACTTATTTAATGTGACTGTTACAACTCTTAGTCCTACTTGCAAATATCGTTGCTCAGTTCATTAGTTTTAATTCAGGCTTAAAATAGAAAAGCTGTCGCCTGTTCTGTGGACAAATTTGCTTTGCACATTGATAAAAACCGGAGTAGCCTTTTCATTCAATCAAAGAGTAAGACAACATTTGTGGGAATTAGTAAAATTACTGTACGAAGCCCTATTCCAACAAATGAATGTATATTTAATAATAGAATATTAAATATTGCTCGCAGAACTTTACTATACAGTTAACGTCTTCCTCTTCTTCTGTTTTGTATCTGACCTGCAACATAATATTAAAAATATTCACCTTTCTGATTTGTTGCAAATATTACATAAGCTCACAATGAAATACTCAAGTCTCTTGAGCCTCCATCCAGGCTGAGCCTCTGACGGATTTTCTGGTTATCCTGCCATGAACATACTGTATGTACATATGCTTATATTTGCATGTACTCACGGGCTAGAGATAGTTTACAGGAGCTGCTGACAGAGGCTAATGCATTTGTGGCCACACATTCATAAAGGCCTGCGTCTTTCTTGGTGGTCTTCATAATCATCAGCAGCTGTCTCCCATCAGGGCAAGAGATGACATTCATTCTTGGGTCAATTTCCAGTATCTTTTTATCTGAACAGACACAAACGAATCCACAAACCCATTCAAGCCATACGATTATTTTTCAATTGACAACAAAATCATGTTAACTTCAATTATCTCAAAATGCCCCCCAATTGCTACTTTCTATAAATAATTTTGGATAATGTAGTAAAGTATGACTTTGCGCTGATATTTTGCGTGTGAGACAGTGTTCTAAAAATATCTCCTGTGCTCATGACAATCTCATCCCACAATCTAAATATAGGTCCATGATTCAGTTTAGGAATGCAACAAGTCATGTTACAGAGCTGGTTTCAGCTGATTCATTATTACAATTTTGGCTGGTGAAGTTTTAGCTGAACAAATTATTGCTGTTTAATTTTAATGCATGAAAAAAACTAGCAAAAACTATGAGAAAAAAGATTACATTCCTTTAAACAGTACGCATAAAAAAAAATCATATAACAACATGCATGAACTCAATGAAATTGCTTCTTTTATAAAAATAAATCAATTAAAGCTTTAATACATGTAAATCAATTATTCAAATAATGATGAAAAAAGAGCTTCAATTATCCAAATAGACTGTTTTTGATAGCATTCTATTATTCATATAGCAATTTAGTCAGGCTGCATTTTAAAATGAGCCAATTAATCATCCAATGTTAACTGACATCATTTATTTGGTTCCATACCTTTCATCCATGTGATGCGTGGATGAGGACTGCCAGCAGGCAAGCAGCTGAGAGTGACTGGATCTCCCTCAAGCAGAACATGGTCCCTCAGTTTGATATGGAATACTGGAGGGAAGTCTATGTAAATCAAACAATCATTATTCCTTCGATAGATTCGCAGCAATTTCTGCATACATAATTCATAGTGATAAGTGTGAGTTATGAGAAAAGCCTACCCAATTAGAAAAAAGTAAAAAAAAGATCCTGGTTCCTATACACTGTTTGAGATAAATTTTTATTTTGTACAACAATTTAGTAACTATTATACTGTCATAAGGCCTACCTGAGGCTGTCCGGGCGTACTGACGAGAGCGAAGTGAGCCGTTCTCTCTGGCTAAAGCAGTGGGTATGTCAGGCTGGGATATGGTCTTATCTTTTCTCCCTCTGGTTAGGCCCCATCTATCCCACCGTGACCTCCGCTCAGTCTCTACACCTTGAAGGAAATGATCTTAACTCTCAGACTCAATTCTCCAATAATTCACAATCAACTTCACAATAAACCTTACAGTATGAATTGTTATTTAACATACTTTTGACGGCTGACTCCGACTGAATGCTGGACATGGAATCCAAAGACTCAGAGGAAGCCCCGTTGCCAGCCTGGGAAGCTAACTGATTCTGTGGGATGCCCATCCTCTTCAGACTGGCTCCTTCTGAGGTAGAACGGCGCAGTATAGACAGCAAAGGAGTCTTCTTTGTTTCTGTCTTCTCCTCTTTTTCATCTTTCCTTTCCTCAGAATGGCTCCTGATCTTCATCGAGATGCCAGCCACTGTGTTGCTGATCTTTCTGCGCATGGCTAGCACAGGAGACTCATTTGGTTTTTTGGTCTCTGGCTCTGGAGGTGCTTCTGGTCCTCCATCCAGTCTCATCATCTCCACTTCTTTTTTGTCCTGTGACCCTCTCCTACCCAATGCCCAAGATAAACGACGCCTAGGGACACTGATATCTTCTTCTTTGTGCTTTTCATCATTCCGCTCAACTGAAGGGGACCTCTTCAGACGCATGGACAGTCTTCTCATGAAACCTGGATCTTTTTGTGCTTCACGGAGGTCTTGAACAGATTTGGATTTCTCCAGGTTTCTGTGTACAAACTCTAAAGGAGCACCAACTGGACCTGGACGATACATCTCTTCTGTAACCTCAGGAGCAACTGGGGATTTTTCTTCGTTCTTTTGCCTTGAAAGTAGTTTCAGCCCACGAGTTAGAGACGACTCACGTTTCTTAAACCGAGCCTCAAAGACCTCTTCAGAGGCAAGATCCTTGAATTGACCTTTGGAAGAGGATTCTGGGGTAACTTGTGTGGGAGTCTTGGGTGGACTTGGTTCCTTTGCTGATTGTTCTACTGAAGCAACTTGAGAGAAAACTGCGGGATGTTCAGTGGTTTGCTGAGTATCTGACTTCGATGATATTGCTGACAAAAGAGTTGGCTCTGAAATATGTCTGACCATGGTTGTAGCACCAGGTCCAGTTGAGTAAGTTGGTGTTGTAGATATAATTGTAGATGCAGGGATAGTTGTGGTTTGGCTTGGTTGCAGTGATGGAACTATAATGGCCTGCATGATACTTGCATATGCAGAGGTCCTGCCATCTGGCAGTACAGTTAGGACAGGGGGACTGGGGGTCATATATGTTGAGACAGCACTCTGAGGGGCCCCAACTGAAGCAACCTCAGTGGTACTAGTGGGTGTAATTATCTCAGAGGTTTTAACCAGTGATACTACTTCTTCAATTTCTTCATCCTCCATCTTATCAACAGAAAGCTCCTGTTCTATTACAGATTCTGTTAGTTCATTCTCCTCTCCTTCCTCCTCTTCCTCAATTTTTTCTACTATTACTCTTGGCACCATAACAGGTGTTGACCTACTTTGCGGGACTTTCTTTGGTTCTTGGACAGTTTCCTGTAACATGCTCAAATCTTTCTTTTGGACTACATCATCACTGGACTTTTTATCATTACCTTTTACTTTAGAAGCAATGTCTGTTTGCTCAATAGAAATTTCCTCATGCATAAGCTCCTTGACAGGTGATGGTTCTTTGTCTTCTACCTTTATATTTATCTCGTGTTTCTTTGGTTCAGGAGTAAGTGATTTTGGGGTAATGGGGCTTGAATCTGGCTTGACTGGCTCAGCAAGAACAGACATAGACACAGCTTCCTGCAGGCGACGTTCTTCAACCTGGGCTACAGGAATCTCTAAAGGTGCCCCAATTCTTCGGTGTAGGGGCATAGGCTCAGCATCACCCTGGCTGAAGGAAGCACTCTTGCGGAACACTTTGGTCTTTGGAATGTCATCTCGAGGAGAGTCACTGGACGCTGCCCGAACTAATGGAGGGTTACCTAGACGAGGTCCTCTTATAAAACACTTTTCATCACCCATGCCTAAGGTCTCCAGCAGTGGGCCGCGAAGGCCACTCATTTTGTTGTCCACAGAGCCTCCTCTAAGAAGCCTTTGTCTCATCAGCTCCAGTTTCAAGGCATAATCCTCCTGGCTCATCTGGGCTGCTCCTGGGCTTGGGCTCCTTCTTGGCAATTCCATAGACACAGACTTTTTAAGGATTCTTCTACCTTCTATAGGACTCTCCTCAGCACCCTCTTCTGGCTTGATATGAAGTTGTAGGGCACTATCTGCTGAGCTCCCTCTACGCAGTTCACCCCTACGGTGAGATCCTTCAGGTATGTCAGACTCCATACTTGAACCTCTTTTAAGGGGTATTTTTGCCTGCTCTGACCTCTTTGACACCCCACCTGATTCTTCATTAGAGGACCCATTTTCATCTTCAAGTGTTGTCCTTTTTCTTGGTCGGCCTCGCACATCAGCATCACCAGCTACATCTAATTGCTCACACTCCATGGGCTCTGGCTTTTCAGCAGTTGGTCCTGACCTTTGAAGTTTGCTATTCGTCTTGACTATTTCATCATCCCCAATAATCTCATTCAGTGACATTCTTGAGCCTGAGAACTCCATATTCATTGGCATTGGAATAAATGGCAGTTCATCAATATCTTCATCAGAGTCCGACGAAGAAGATGGTGGTGGTGAGCCTTCTTTTAAATGTCGTGGAACAGCTATGGAAATATGGCTTGAAGAGTCATCCATCAATGCAGGGATTGACCTCATGACCATTTTGGACTTGTAGCTAATAAGAGACCTCTGTAAATAGTTTATGATAGTTAGTATAACATTAAAAAGAAATATAGCATGAAAATAAAACTTCTATGTTCTTTTTTTCCTGACCTGCCATTTTCTTCTCAACAAGAATTTTTTTAGGGACTCTGTGCTGATGTTCTTTCCCTTATTTTGTACCTGAAAAAGATAAAGGGCTGTCAGAAAAAGAAATTGCATAGAATGATTCTTCATATGGGAAAGAAATGACAATAACTGCTATTAGTATATTAGCATGAGGCATTGCGGTGTATGTTGGGCTCATAAATAGTGAATGATTAGAAAAATGCATAGGATCTATTAATATTTATTATGACACAATAATATTTACTTTAATTGACCTGCTTGCTAGCGTAAATTATTTTAATTGTAATAATAAAGGGTTAATAAATGATAATAACTAAAAAAAATGATCTATATTTCCATTTAAATATACATTTGCTCTCTGTGTTTTTGTGCTTTTATTGGTAATGCAAGTTTATTTATTTTTTTATCAAAAGATTAATTCTAATTAACAAAACAGTACATATTTTCAGTAAAAATGTAAATGCAAAAAATGCAGATTATAGGTTATTCTGGCAATGGTCGCTTTTTCATTCTTCTCTCTGTTAATAGTTTTATTGTTGTTAATGCCATCCCCTTTCTACCTTGAACCATGGATGACGAAGACACTCAGAGGCATCAGGCCTCCTGTGGAGAAGAAAGAAAAGCCGCATGATGACATTAAAATGCTAAATGTTCAGTGGGTACTTTAGATAAAATTCACGAATGACTTGTACAGATAGATTTAACAGCACTTTGCACTTACAGCCTGTCAGCCACAAGTAATTTGATGACAAATCCTTTTGCTTCATGGCAGAGATCAGCAAACATACTCTCCTCGAAAGCCACATTGTAATTCCTGATGTTGAGGACTGAGGTGCGGTCATTTTCTCCCGCAAATGGAGACACGCCAGTTAGGCTAAATGAAAGAGAAAACTTTGCTTAATATTGATTTTATTTTGAAGTAAAAAGCATACAGTAAACTCAGTGGATGTAAAATATAAGATCAACAAGTTTATTCTTGAAAATATATATTTTTTAAATTAGATATGGCTCACAAAAAAGTCAACCTACCACAGATAGGTCAAGACACCAACCGACCTAAAGAAAGAAATGATGGAATTAGCATATTAAAGACATTCTTATTTGCATATGATATTTTATATTTTGAGATGTGGGCAGATGTAGATGTTTTACCAGATGTCAGTTGCCTTGGAGACTGGTGTCTGGTTAACAATCTCTGGGGCAATGAATTCTGGAGTACCATATTTGCAATACTGTGCTTCGCCAGGTGTAAACTTCACTGCGTTTCCAAAATCACAAATCCGGATCTGATCGCTTGAATGGTCCGCCATTAAGATGTTGTCAGGCTTTGAGTCAAAATACAAGTGGTCAGGATTAAGAAAAAAGAAGGAATTAACAAGAGATTATTTGTGTATGTTTTACTACTAATATAATCTAAAAGTATCAATCAGCATTGAAATAAAATATAATACAAAAAATACTTTGATAGGGAGTTGCAGAAAAAATAGAAAAATAGGAGACTTAAACAGATCCCTGTGGTAATGTGGTGGAAAGGAAGTTATATAGTTTAAAAATAATCTAATCTATCTATCTATCTATCTATCTATCTATCTATCTATCTATCTATCTATCTATCTATCTATCTATCTATCTATCTATCTATCTATCTATCTATCTATCGCAATTTCATGTGGCGGCATGAGCAACTGTGTGAAGAACTGCTAAACAGTAGATACAATAACAGACTCACCTTAATGTCTAAATGCAGAATATTATTTTGATGAAGATAGTTCATTCCCTCCAACACTTGTTTAATACTGGAGCAAATCTGTGAAATAGTAATAAAAAAGAAAAACATACAATATTAATACAAAAGATTTACAAATCCCATGCATCTTGTAGTTGTGATGGAGTTCACTTCTGGGCACACAAGTACTGGGGAGGACAGGAAGGAGCCACTCACCTCTGTGTCCATCACTGTTGATTTCTTCGTTAGTCTATCCAAAAGCTCCTCATGACATCTTTAGGTAAGTGTTAAGAGCAGATACACGTTTAGTGTGTTATTTAATGAAACTTCATTGGCTGTGATTCCAGCTAAATAAGCAACAACGATAACCAGACCTATATTACATACAGCTGCTGCAGCTGTCATGGCAGCAGGCCAAATTAATTAAAGAAAGTGAAACTACATGCCTCACTCTGCAGCCCTTAAAAGGCTTTACTGCAAATACTCAGCTTTTTTTCCACAATATATTTCAATCTGATATCTAATAGTGCTATTAAACAAACATTTCTTTTAAAATATAAATTAATAATAAACAAAAAATAGAAATCTTAAAAAATAATTAATACCTGTCCCTTTTTAAACAATACTATAGTTAAATTAACATCTTTGAAAGGTTTTTGAGACAGAAAATAGAGTAGAAAAAAAAACTGCCCTAGAGACTCCTTCCATAAATGTTACATAAGCATCTTCTACCAGAAACCTTAACAAAGTCACCAGTTATAGATTTTACTCTTTTAAATAAAAGAAAACCGCATTAAAAAAGGCTTACTATTGGCCAGAATTACTACCAGCTCCAGAAAATTAATCAAATGTATATTAATAATGTTTTCAACTTCATTTTTTTCTTTCTCTAATTCTTCATGTTATTATATTATATACAATCCTATTTCCAAATAAAAAGTGATGCTCTGTAAAATGTAACTGAAAAACATCTAATAACCCCATATTTTATTCACAATAGAACAAAGAAAACATAAAATGTTGAAACTGAGGAAATGTACCGTTTTAAGGAAAGAAAATGGCGATTTTGATTTGATGAAAATGATGAGTACAACATACAGTATTTTAGTAACAGTCTGTATATGTCCAGTTGGTGAAAGGTCTAGACTGAAAGATGCAGTATGCAATTTATCAATGACTTGCTGAAATGCAAGGCCCTACCTGAAAAGGACATTGTCCACAGACATTAATGTGAATTTGTGAATAAAATATGGTGTAATTGCCAGTTTTATTATTTAGATTTCTTGTATATTTATTATACACATTTTTATATTTGTTTTGGAAACAGAAAAGTAAAGGTATTATTTTTGTTATATTATATTATATTATATTATATTATATTATATTATATTATATTATATTACATTATATTATAGTTTGGCATGCAATTCTGACATTGTTGATATGTTCTATGTCTCTTTTAGCTACTTCTACCTATTTGAATATGAGCCTGTTGAAGTTTCTTACAGAGAAACAGTTTTCATAATATAATTTATATGCTTTAAGAATAAAACTTTTCCCACAAGAAAACACGTAAAAGGTGTTTATTTACATAAATACAAAGATTAAAAAGATGTCCTATATATATTTTTGTCATGGACTCAGTGGTTTTGTGAACAGTGTAAGAACAAATTTTACTGCATTATAGTTTCAAGGAAAGGTAATCCAGGACCTTGTTTCTATATATGAGTTTATGAGATTTTAAATATGCAAAATATGGGGTACAAGCACAAGGGTTTTAAAGCACATGAAACAAGTATTCACTTCAGAAACGTTCTTTCTCTGTAGAGTCATGAAAAGGATACATCTCAGTAACAATGATGACCGCGTTCTTCTTCTCAAAGGCATCCTGGAAGTAGACGATTCTTTCATGATCAAGTTGAGACAAGATGTTCATCTCCCTCAAGGCTGAGGCTTTTCTCTTGGCTCGAGCTGAGATGAACTTGGCTGCATACTCTCTTTTTCCTGACTTGTGGGTCACCCGCTTTACATACGAGAAGGCTCCTCTGGAATAAAGCATGTCCCAGGCGCAATTAAAATGAAACAATATAAACATACAGTCAACATTTTCTCTGGAACATATTCAAGGCTATTTTAAATAATTTGCACCTGCCCTATGAACATTTGGAAGTGAAATAAGAATCCCAGCAGCAAGTGTAATATGGCCTGTGACTTTAAAATACTACTTTAGAGGTTGTAAGTGTGTTGGGGAAGTTTCTAATAGGTTAAAAGAATATAGCAGTGATGAAAGAGAGGTGCTGAGAAAGGTGAGGTGAGAATCATATAATTTTTTTCTTGCAAATGGTCTGTTATGTCTTAGAGACGAGAATGTCTCTTTGGGAAAATGCACCAGAGAAGAGACATATCATTGGGCCAAAGAGAAGAGAGAAGATGAGAAAAGCATTTTTCACTGATGATCTATACACTGACCATCATAACGCTGTCAGACAGCAGGATGAATATGTAAATCGCTTCTGTCCCAGAGATATGACTATATTTACATTTGCAAATCAGCTCTTATCCATTTTCAAGCCAAGCTTGAAGTTTGCAGTAAACCTGCTGTTAGACTCATTTCAAAAGAGATTTTCACTTAAAATACTGCAATTATTATCATCAGTGATTCACAGTCAATTTCCATCACACTTACAATGTGAGAGAAAAGTGCTCTATTTTCTTTTTTTTTTTTAGAAAATGATTTAATTTATGCAGTTGAGCAGTTGAGGTTTAAGGGCCCAGTAGTGGGAGCTTGGCAGTGTTGGGAATCACAATCTTCTGATGTCCAACATCCTAACTACTAAGCAACCACTACCCCAACATTAACATTTCTTTAGGTTAGTTCTGTACAGGTGTATGTGGGCAATGACGTGTATGTGTATTTTCATTTTGAAAAAGCAACAAGATTTTATAGGATTAAAATAAGGCATAGAGTTTAGAACCCATATAAAATTCTTTCTCAATGTGATGCAGAACAATTAGCAGTTTAAAAGAGTTATGTTAAAAAGTTATGGTAGGCTACCATTTTGTGTGTTGGAGAAAGCACTTGATAGCCTTCGCCCTTCCTTAGTGGTTCATTTGTGCAATTATTACTGCATAGCTGACAAGTAGGTTCAGCAAGAACCAGAAAATAAAAATCGACTTGCAACTCTATACCACAAGCTACTAATTCAATAATTTACCCCCTGCCTGCTGCACTTCACACATCAACCCAAATCCATGATCTTGCTGTAGGTGGAATTAAAAAGAAAAACATTGAAAAAGAATTTACATATTTAGAGAAAATTAAGATGCTAATCAGATTTAAATAATTGAAATATGCATCACACAGGTTTCTCTCATCAAAACAGCACATGCCTGAGTCTGATAAAATATGATTAATATTTATAAAGAACATATTTTCAGTCTGTATATGTACACCTGTCTGTTTGTGGTGTGTTGTAAGATGGTTTAGCAGCAACAGCATGTGTAGCAATGTAGCAGAAAGTGTCTATTATCTTGTGCTTGTGTATATATGTGTGCGTTTGAATGCTCTACCCACAGGCAGACATGGGGATTATAATTACAGACACACAGGCTGCGACAGAGGACAGAGTGCTGAACAGAAATATGACCAAACATGCCGTCCTGCTATTACCTCGTCATAGCACTCAAGCTAAAACAAATAGCGCTCTTCCTATAATGTATAATGTTTTATCATTACATAATCTGTTACGAAACCTAAAGGCTTCAATTTATGGAGTGTTTATATTTCTAGTTAAGTGTAATAAAATCCAGGAGATCTAAAGTAAAGAATGTGGGATTCTTACTCTGAAAATTTTTGTTCAGAATCTCATCCAAAAAAAAAAAAAGAAATGTAGGGGCTTCAGTACAATTGAGGTGACAAAAGAGGGTTATCATATATCAGAGATCAGCATAAATTTCCCTTTCTTCGCTTTCGCACACTGAAATTTAATATGACCACCCACCCAAATATTCTCAGCCCCTTTGCAACGCCAATGCCTGCTTGAATGTTAAATTGCACTTGATGATTCAGAGGGACTTAGACAGATCGTCAGTAAGCTCTGACGGAGTTGATTCTCCGCGGCTGTGGTCTGGCGTCTACAGTCATTACAGAGAAATGGTGCGTGTCCAAGCGAGGCTGCAGGTGGATGACTCACCTCCCAATCTCTTTGTGCACGTCATAGTAATCAGTGAGTCGTCGCATCCTCCTCAGGATAGACTCCTCATCCTCCATCGGGTCGTCCTTCTCCTGTTTAGCTACATAATTTGCAGGCATGAATACAAGTACATGTACAAAAATATGGGCAGAGAAAAAGTCCATCGCTAACATGTTTTAGTTAAGTTAAAGATTAGATGATCAACAATAAAAAACTCTATTAAATCTATAGATTATGCACATTTTGAGTAATCAAATTTATAAAAATGGACCAGAAAGGAGGCCAACATTGAACAATGTCAGAAGCTTAAGTATCATATTGTATCTCTAGCACGACTTTATGCTCTAGTACTGCAATCAGAAATGTGAACTTTAAAAGCAAGACATACTTGCATGGACAGTAAGCTCGGCCTTGCAGGACACGGAGCCGGCGAGATTCTTAGCAGTGCAGGTGTAGACCCCAGAATCTTGTGGCTGAGTGTTGAGCACTACCAGGGAGCACTCATTATCATCGTACACAAAGGTAAAATGGCTACTCTCTGAGAGAAGGATGTCGTTCTGAAAAACAACCACAACATCTTCATTGATTCACACCCTAGAAAGGGCTTCATTTGCTACACACAAAATTGTGCAATATTTCTTTTCTTAATGCTCTCCATTAGCGACACGTAGACACACTGCGTTTGTATGCTGTAAGAAAATGTTTAGAATATTATCTGTTTTCATTCTCCATTGAAATTCTGCACATTTACCATAGCTCTACTTGTGCAGACTTCAGTTATTAACCACAGTGAGTCATATTGTAGCCTGGGGCACAAGCTGAAACATTCAGTGGTATATTTAATAGCATAAATTAGCATGCTTAAGAGTGCGTGGGGATTCTCCATAGGAAGTGGAGTGGGTGTAAGGGAGATCAGTCAGTAAAAGAAAGAGGCAAGAGAGGCAGAGAAAGAGAGTTAGCAAGAACACCAAAAGGAAGATCTGACTCTTTAAGAGCTCAGGAAATAAACGAAAGAGAAGGACAAGAATTTGTATGGATATGAAAGTGTCTTTGCTAGAGCTATATATTTAAAAAAGTCAGGGCAAGCTGTTATTATGTCTGAACAAACTGAAAAAATTGTCTGAACCACAAAGCAAGGTGAGAGTCTTCAGCATTGAGCACATAAAGAACAAAAATGATCCTGCCTGGCTTCAGGTGCAAAGCTTTATAATATATATACAGTGGAAGTAAAAAAAAGTAGCATTTCAGATCATGATTTGTAGATTATATAATGTTTTTTTTTTTGTCCTGAAGTACATCATTACATTTCTGACAAAAACCGACAAGGCAACCTTTCACATTATTAAAATTTGAGTGGTATTCTAAAAAACAAACGAACAAACAAATAGGAAAGAAAAAAAAGGCGTACCTTGTACCAGAGGATATCTGGAATAGGCTTCCCTTCAACCACCACAGCAAAGCGAGGTGTCTCACCAACACTTACATCCAGATCCTCCATAATAGACTCAAAAGTTGGAGCAACTAACAAGAGAGTATCACACAGAGCAAGGATCAGAGAGCAAACAAGGAAAAGGTCACTTGCAAAGGTCAAATCATTCAGATAATTTCGAAATAGCAGAATATGAGTAGATGCTGTGTAGTGCTTTGCCTACCTGCCATCTCTAATATGAGGAGGCAGGAATCTGTCCCAAATGGATTGCTAGCGGTGAAGCTAAGTGTTCCCACATCACTGCTCTTCACCTTACAGAGCTTTAGTGTGTGCTGGTCATCATCAGGCATGCTCATCTCAAACAGCCCAGCTCTGTTTGACAAGGTCGCTCCTCTCCTGAATAAAAACAGCAGCCAGCTTTATGTCAACTAAAATTTACTGTTAGAATAATTTTATGTTTATGTCGGTTCAGTATTCCTTTCACCATTTAACCTGCATTTAACCTACATGTATACAACAAGTTTGCATGTTATCCAACTGGAAACTTAAATGAAAGTTTGATGAAAATGAAAACCTACTTAATTGAATATAATCATGCATGCATTTGTCTCGCAAAAATGATAAAGGTTTTCAAAGAACTTCACAGATTTCACAGATACTGTATGATTACCTGCAATGTAACGAATGTGATGCATTCGTGAGAGATAACACCATTAACATGCAAAACACAAAAGCATACAAAGGTAAAAAAGCTTTAAATGCTTTAAAGTCGTTATATTTTGAAAATAAATATGCCACGTTTGCCTGAGTAATATTAATAACCCTGAACCCTGACCCACGCTATATCCTCTCAATTAAACTTTTCAGCGGAACCAATTTATTTTCCATTTGGGTTAGCCCTGAAATTACTTATTAGGAAGCTCTTTGGAAGCAGCTTTAAAGACCCAAGGCACATTTGTATAATTAAACAGATAACTCACATCTTCCAGGTCACAGCTGCATTGACGTGGTTAAGAGTGACCGTAATGCTGACTGACTGATTCTCCACCACGTATACTATATCTGGCTTGTCAATAATGACTGGGGCCTCCTTGAGATATAGACCTGGAGGAAAAAGATGCAAAAATGTCAATCATTCTAAAATATTTGACACAGCTTACTAATATGTTTGTTTGTGCTTACCTCTGTCTATGAGCTGTACTGGGTCTGTAGCTGGTGATGGTTTGCTAAAAGCTTTGCTTGTGATTGATAGGATCCTAAAGGCATAGCGGACACCCTTGGATAGTGAGGTGACAACGTAGGAGGTCTGCTTTAAGCTGGAAGCGATTATAGTCCATTGTATAGAGCCCAAGGCCTGCTGCTGGACAGCGTACATCAGAGTGCTGGGATCTGGAACAATGAACTGGATTAAAACATTTTGAAGCTTGTCTTGGTCAGTCCATTTATTATATCAAGGGATGTCACCTGGGGGACCCATGGTCCAGATGTGGATCCAGCATATTATTTAAGTATACTGAAAATAGTACAACTGTATAAACACCCAGTTAAGTCCTATATTGGTACACATGCATTCATCTAAATGATAAATTTAAAGACAGCTCATCAGACTAGTGACAGGGCAAGAGAAATTTTCTTTAAAAAAAAGGGGTTTTGCAAAACTTCATGAATTTAAAAATTGTATTTACCACTTGTTTGATTAATGAACTGATGACATGGTTAGTTTGAAAAAAAAAAAATAGAGAAGCATGCATTTTTTTTTTTTGTCTTTGTCGAATTCAAACGTAATGCATCTTATATCTTCAGAGTCCATGTCGCAGTCCAAAAGTGATTATGTGAAGCATGACTACGAAACTAAATATAACCAGTTTAATAGACCTATATATATTTTGCCTCAAACTAATAATGAATGGATAAGTATTAAAAGGTATCTGCTATTCAGGAATTTCCCCATTCAGAATCTGTTTATTGCAGAGACCATTGAAAGCAAGAACTTTTTATTTATTTTACTGGATCTTTATAAATGTTTGTTGAATGCCCCTGAACTACATGAGACACCAGTCAAAGCAGCAAATTGATACTGACAATTTAAACAAAGAACTCTGAATTTAAAACAGAGAAAGTCAAAGCCATGAACATGGGGGTGACATGAATACAAGAATGACTGACAGCTAAATTATCTTATGGGAATGTGAATTCTGAAGCAAGTTAATTGCAAAAGGCTTCCATCCAAATCTATGAAAGGCAGGATAGTGTGTGTTGAATATATTAATAAGGTAATGACAACAAAATAAATTATTAGTACACATCCATGTTAGTGTAGATTATATAGAGAATGTACCAATTGATGGGTCCAGCCTTTTGGGCTTTTTCCAGGTAAGAGTGACAGTTTTGCCGGTAATGGACTCAATTACTGGTGCTCCATCTGGAGGATCAGGAAGAACGTCTGCAAAAGAGATGAGAGGTAATCCCAGGTAGGGCACATATAAACCCAGACACGATGACTTTCCTCTTATGAAATGACAGCCTTACCTTTTATAGAGACTGAATGCAAAGAGGATCAAGCATAGAATTTGTCTGGTAGTCTGTCTCATTAAAAGATTTGGGTCTAAAATATAAGATTGGCCATTGTTCCTCTGTGACACAGTAATCAGAGGATTATGAAATCCAGGCCACAGATTGCATCTTAAATGCATTTCATTACAGTAAATAAGCCCAAGCATGTGAAATAATTATACAATGGGAAACTTTATGTTATCTACCAGGAAAAGTGCTATAGAGCTTTCACCCAGTGAAAGACACTGTTACAATACAATTTTTAATCTGTTTAAAATCATGTCGTTATGTTGATCCTATAATTAACTGTTTGCATTCAATATCCACCCACTCAATATTATAATGAAATTATATTTATAGTTAATTGTTAATAAATGAGTAATAATAATGAGTTTATATTTAAGGCTTCTTTTGTGAGAAAGTGGCCATAATAGGCTACTGGAGAAGCCCACTCTCAGATATTTTGGAAAACAAAATTAACTAAATTGTTAGAAAATATTGTGGGTGCCAACAAAAACATTAATCTGTATGGGTCCAACCACATCTTGTATTCGCTCCCTCCCAGAGAGAGAGATACAGATTTCATATCCACATACAGATACAAATGAGATTTGGAGCACTTAGAATCAGATACAGATACTGACATTGATCTACAACCATTTTATTGATTAAAAATAATGTTTTGATTTGGACTGTGCAAAATCTGGAATTTGACCACTGTATTGTATAAATATAGTATAAAAACCTTTAATGTAGGTAGAAAATAAGTAACATCTATTCTGTCAATACACTTTTCCTGAATGTTAGAGCATTGCTTATCAGTATTCCTTTCCACCCTCCAACCCAACCAGCATCCTATTGAACTAGAGCTACGTTAGACAAATTCAGGGCATATGTGGCAGACAGGGCATATACTATTAAATAAGTAATGGAATTTCTCTCACCTGTTACATACAGATGGGCATAGCATGTTGCCTTGCCAACCTTGTTGGAAATAACACTCTTGTAGACACCGCCGTGGGCATGGCAGACTGAGCGAATGACAAGACTGTGTATATCTCTGACTGCAGATAAGGGGAAAAAAAAAGAATGAAAAGTGCTTAAGAGAGATCAAGAGTGATTACAAGTGATAAATTGAAGGTGGTTTCAAAAGGGAAAAGAAGCCAGAGGGTATTAAGAAGGACATTCAAGCCAGCATGCAGAACACTGTATATTTCAACTCATGACACTCTCATTTCGACCAAGACTGCAGTCTCCGAGGTTGACTGGCACTCTGACCTCCATGCAGAACACTGAAATATTTCAAATGGCTCACACTGTGTCATCTTCCTGTCCTCAGTGCTTTCAATCTTCTTGCCATTGTGGAACCATGAAATGGTGGGATATGGCAGGCCAGCCACTTTGCACTTCAGCACCGCCTCTTTACCCTCGACAACGTCCAGGTCGTACAGTGGCTTCACAAAATCTGGCATGGTAAAACGCTCCACCTCACTCTCTAGAACCTCTGGCTCCTCGGGAATAGATGGCATCTTCTCTAATTTAGCCCTAATGGGATTTGGAGAGTGAAAGAGAGAATCAGATAGAATGTAAGAGAAAAAGCATGATGTAAATCTGCAAATATTTTATTCCAAGTCTAAACAGAAAAATATTTGTGGGTGTTCGGCATACAGTTTAAACACTATAAATAGGAATAAACACTATTTTGCATGAAGCGTAGCTGACTGTAGTAGATAAAATTTTAGTTAACAAATGTTTAGTTTTTTGAGAGCAACATTAACAAAATATTAATGCTGATCAGAAGTGGTTGTGATGGAGTGGTCACCTTTTGTGTGTATGACTGGCGAGTGTTGCTGTGTTTTGGTGGAATTTTAATGAAATTGACTACTAAAGTAATTATTTTTTATTAATTTCAGCAATTCGGGAAATGTTTTATTCTTCTTATGCAACAAATATACACATTTTTATCAGCTAATGTTTATAATAGTGCTTTTACCAGTTGCAAAACAGTGCTTGCACTATAGCAGTCTAGTCTGAGGACACTTAATCACATAAAAAGCTCCAATTTCAGTCATTGCAAAGCTGATATATGCACACAAATAAATAAATAAATAAAAAATAAAACAGATTGGCTCTAAAGTGCTTTGTATAATTAATCTTCCAATACTGCAGCTCAGCCATTTGCATATGCATTTACACAAACTCAGAAGCTCTTGCTAGGTTTGAAAAATAATTTTGATAATGCTCCTACAAACAATTTACAAATAAACCTGTTTGTATCGCATTTGACGAAAGGTTCAGTGATGAAAAGCAATGTCCCACCTGCTAATTCCAAATCATATCCCTGTTTAAACATTTAATAAGGTTAAATGAAAAGAATTTACATCTGAGATGACATCGCTGGCCTGGGTTCTTGTACGTAGAGCTCTGCAGAGCACTCTGCCTCGCCATGTGCGTTCCTTGCTACCACTGTGTAGAAGCCCTCATCATCACTGCTCACGTGGGAGATAACCAACGAATGCCGACCGCCTTCCTTCAAGATGTGAATGTCCTCACTTTCCACCAGTGGATTGTCTAGGAGAAGAAAACACACACAGATGTTCATGGTTAAGCCAGGTGTTTGACTGATTAATGACAGGTTCTCACGAGAGCAAGCCACTACCGAAGTGAGTCCATGTGATCCTAGGTGGTGGCGTTCCACTGACCTTGCAGTCAAATCGTGCATTTCGACCCTCAATCACCTCCAACATATCCAGCTGTCGGGTAAACAGTGGCTCAATAGAGGCACTGACCTTCAGCTGTGCACATGAGGTCAGTTCCTCTGTAGAAGGCAAAGAATTTTAAAAGGTATAATAATGAGATGCTATGATGAAGGGCAATGTTAAGTATTAATCATGACAAGTTTCAATTCAGAGATTAGTGCTCTGATGTAACAAAATAGATAAATATCTAAGTGAAACAACAAAAGTTAACATGCAAAAAATTCAATGCTAGAGCATCTAGATCTTAGAACTTATATAGATCTAAACAAAAGCCTATTTTTGCAGCAGGATATCAAGTCTGGAGATACTCACCTTTAGCTGTGCTAAGTTTACAGGTATATGTGCCACTGTCGTCCTCATGCACTGAGTTGAGCAGCAATTTGCACCTCTTTCCATCAAAGTGCATCTTACAGTTCAGAAGCGCTGGCTGGATAAGCTTGCCATCTGATAGCCAGTCTACGTCCACATCCTGAGGTCCAGTCACATGGCATTCAAACAGAACTGACTCTCCTGCCTTCACAATGACATCCCTGAGATGGCGCACTATAGCCAGGCCAGGTTCAACTGGAGCAGCTGTAAGAGGAGTAGAAAGGATGCAGGAGAGTTGAGTTTTTATTAATATATGGTTCATATGATAGAAGGCCTCATGCAGTGTTACCATCCCACAGCTCCATGATGAGTGTACTCTGAGTTGTCTAGTTTCTTTTCACATACCCACAAAGTTCATGTTGGTAGTTTGGATATCAACTATGCTAATTTACACTGGGAGTGCAGCACAAACAAGCAGAAATGAAAACTAAATGGTGATTGGTAGCACTTTTTCATGTGTTAATTCTGGTTGATGCAACCTAGCCAAGTATATGGGCTTAGCAAAGTCTACAGATCATTTGTCTATCAGAAGATTGTCCTTGTCAGATCAAATAGAGCTTGGCTAATAGTCAAAAAACTGTGAACTTACACAGTAGGCAAAGCAGATCTGTTCTGCAAATAGCCTCTGCTAATGACCTTGCTCTGAGATTGAAGTGCATTAGTTTTTTCAGGAAAAGAGCCCTACATATTGAAATATATTTTTTATTGGAGTAGCATACTAGTAACAATATATGTCATCACAAAGGTTTCTTACCGTATTATGTCCAAACTTTATTTAGAACAAATGTCTGGCTCCTACTGTTCACATAATTAGAAAGGTACTGACATGATAGCCATTATAGTTGTAAAGGATCTGTAGACTATCTCAGGAACATTGGGTGTGAAGCCACATTCGCAGCTCTTCACAAGTGGAAATCGTCATGTTTTTGCAAGGTGGAAAAAATCGGAAGACCCAGAGGAAACCCACACAGATATGGTAGAACAAACAAAACTCTAAAAAACTAAACTGAAGCAGATAGTAAACCCAAGTCAGGATTATTCATCTGTAGTTAGCCAACTATAGCTGTTGTACCACTTTGCTTATATTTTAATTGCTGATTTCATTCTTTGGAATACCTGGGCTTTATTCAAACACAAATATTACTATACTAAACCGAATGTGACATACATATGCCACCTTGTGGTCTTTACTATCTGGCATTCTAGTCAGTAAGTAGAATTTGGTTTGAGGTCCAGTCTTAAAAACTTCCTAAATGCTTATTGATTTGTGACTCACATATCTGTGGTTGTCTTGAGGCAAGCACAAATCACATTACTTCTGTGAACTGCTTGCAATCTCATATTTCTAACAGTGATGACTTCTAATTCCAAGAATGAAAAATCTCTGATGCTCGTGGACACACACATACAGCGAATTAATCCTTAGTTCATCTCTACCAAACGCTTTAGTCCCTTTGGTCTGTCGAGCTCTCTATTCCTCAAAACTCTTCAGCTTCCCAAGCTTTCAACATTTATACTATTACTTTTTTGTTAATACTGTCATAAAAGTAACATACAATTATTACCTTTAATGTTTATACCTTTAATTACATTATGCTAGTCATTTCATGGATCGCACGTTTTAACTTAGCATTGTATGGCTGTCTTTTATTATTTAGTCCAACATCTGCTTAATCCACTTCTTCTATGTAGGATTCCTCATAAAATTTATATAGAACATTGCAACAGTGGAAAAAGGATAGGAGTAATAAAACAAGCTTTAAAATACTATATGGAGGACCTCAAAGCCAAACCTGAAACTTAGATTTTAGAAAAAAAAAAAAAACCTGGCCCCAGAAGCACCATGCACATCATAAATACACTGTATAGCCATGGTTTAGACACATGACCATCATGCTCATATGTGGTTAAACTTCACCAAACTGTTGCTAAAACTTCGAAAGTACACAATTGTTTTGAAATGAGACTACAATTAGAATAGGATATTGACCATGCACATATAATGTCTGCTTTACTTACCACTGTACACAAAAGAGCAACAAAACCCACTCTTCTAATTTGCAACTGTACTCAAGCCAAAGGTAACTTATGTAGCAAGCTAATGCACTTTTATATAAAATCAATTGGCTCATGTTATAAAGAGCAAGTCTTGTAGTCTAAGTCATATGCAATTCTCATGGTCACTATTCGAACTGGGGAAACATAACAATCAATAAATATTAATAAAATGTTCTATAATGTCCCTGGGGTTATGGACAAATGCTCATACTTGTTTAGAAAATCTAGAAAGCATGGTATCCATGCATCTTTAATACAGCGTGTCCAGAGATTCTGAAGAACATATAAAATATATGTGTGGTGAAACCTGGGGGTAATGAAGATTTTATGATCATTATTGTAATCAACTGGCTCTGAGGGGAAAAAACACTCATTAAATTCTGCCCTTCAGTGCAGTTTTGATGAATGTATGTTTAGGAAGAGAAAAGATTCTTGACCTTACTGCACCCCAACTTAGAGCAGATTGGCTGTAATTATAGCAGACATGGTGAGAAGTAGGTCTTCCACATCCACACACAGATTCACAAACAAGTGGTCTGTAAATTGTGCTCATCCTTATGGTGCAAATCCGCAGGTGGTATCATACAGTATTCTAGAATTCATATTTTGGGACCTTGTTTATGCTTTTTGCATTTATGCAAGCAACTATTTTTCGTAGCACATATGCTACTGATGATTAGCCACACAATTTTTCAGGACTCTTGCAACAACAATTAGGATGATTAGGCTCTTTATGGAGTTTATGGAGTGTACAAGCATATATTATAAGATAAGAGCCTCACCTTTTACTTCTAATTTGCCCTCACACTGTTTGGTGCCATACTCGTTGATGATCTTGCAGGTGTACACACCAGCATCGGACTTCACTGCTGACTTTATTGTCATTTCACAGTTACCATCCTCTGTCTCCCGGACTATGTGTCGAGGACCTGTTTTAATGGTTACTCTGTCCCTCAGCCTAAAAAAAAAGATAAAGTAGGTTTACATGTTAGATTATGTTAAATTTATGTATTTGAGAGATTTAAAAAAAAAAAAAATAAAAATATATAGTACATACACATAACATTTTTGCCCATGATACTGTATATAGACATTCAGGCAAACAGATAGAAAAAAGTGATTTATTTTTCCAGAAATAAAACCAGGAATATATTAGATGCAATGAAATGTTGCATAAAAGGGATATTCTTAGTTTTATGCAGGCAGCCAGATGAAGGGACAAACACAGACTGTAGTATTTCTCAAGAAATGTTCTATGATGCACTTTTACAGATGCATTTACACTCTTTATTTATTCCTTCCTGCCTATTCAGGGATTTTTAAATAGGCTACTAAATACTATTAAATTAATAAAAAAATATTACTTGCAGGTACAAACAAACAAAATTAATTAATTAATGCAAGCAAACACTTGTAGGGCTCTTTCATAATTACAAATAAAAATAAAACCATTCCACTGTAGGCACGTTTTTACCTAATCCTAAATGTATACACATACAGACTACAAATAATACTGAAATCACTATTATAGAGATATTCAAGATATGTAAATATTACCTGTGTTTTATTGTGATCTCTTATTCTTTTTATATATATTATTAAGAATTATAAAAGACCTACATTATAGATATAAACAGCACAATAATTTAAACATTGGTTTAATGATCTAATTTAAAGTAAATGAAGTAATGGCCTTATAATGAAAAAAAAAAATATTTATTATTACAGTTTGAACAAAAGCTATTATACAACTGAGCTATTATACAATTAAAATAAAATAAAATCAAGTATTAATTAAAAAATTGTTAAAAAAATTACACATCCGTGGGCAAAGCACTTTCCTTTATAACCCCGGATTATTGATAAAAGGCTATTATGCTGTAGCTTTTTCCCCACAGATGAAGTAGCACTCTGACAATAATATTACTTATTGTGATTGAACAACAGAACCTACCAATAAAGCATTGGTTTGGGCTGGCCGGTCATCCGGACAGACATGACCACTTCTTGTCCCTCTATTACTGTCTGATCTCCTACTGTAACCTGGAAAAATGATACAATCACACTTGAATTGAGTTTTACAACCATTATATGGTTGTTAATTCAGATCTAACCTTATTTATCTGTCCAAAGCTAACAGGACCAATCACCTGAAAAGCAGGGGGCTCTTTAAAACGGGCATCTACAATCTTCCGGTGTTCAGGACCATGATAGGATGATCCTACAAAATCCATGGCCTCCTCCAGAGGACTGAGGTACTCCTCATCAGAGGTGATGGGGCTACTGATGTCCATGGGAACACCAAGGTTGCCGCGTACGTCTTGGCTAGGCTCTGAGGGTAAGACACATCAATCTCAGACAAGTCCTTATTTTAAATACATTAAAGATAAGAATAACAGGGAATTGCATTTTTATAGCCCCTATCTAACCCAAGGACACTGTACAAAAAAGAGACTAAAGAACAAAGGAAGAAAAAAGAAAGATGTGCTTTCAAAAAAGTTATGTTTCAAGTTGACTCTTGAAATTGCAAAAGAAAGTTCATGAAGGTCTTGTGGGATGATATTTCAAAGTTCGGGGGTGGGGCGGCAGTGGGGAGGGTTGTTATAGCAGTACAATATCTGATGTCATTGAATGTCAAATTTAGGGGGAAAATTTCAAAGAGATGAAACAAGATAGGATAAGAGTTATTAAAGTATAAGATGTGCGGTATGAGTAGGACTCTGGAATATTTTACATTTAAATAATAATGAATTGTGCATATTTCAGTATTTACTGAATGTACTGATCTTGATATCAGTACATGACACGTCAATTCTCAGTGCCCATCTACTGAAAATCTAACTTCCATTCCAAAGCCACTTTCAGGCAGAAAAACTTATTTAAGCCACACACATAATAGCAAAGTTTGTCTGAGGTTCTATACTGTCTCTGCGAGTCAGGACTTCAAGTCCAATCTTGGATTTGAGAGGAGAGGACTTGAATAGAAAGCAAAACATTAATAATAATATTATGTTGTGGGGCTTTAGCTCAGCATTTTTTCACCATTTTGGAGATGGAAATGGAAGATGGACGAATGAGCTGTGGTGATATTATGACTTATTTTGTGTATAACCTCATCTTATTTTAAAGTTTCTGTGAGGTTCATATATCAGGAGTTAGAAATATATTTGCAAATTATAGGTTTTCCAAAAAATGATGTTAAAATTAAATGCAATATTGAGCTTTATATTGTTGAGGTATATATATATATATATATATATATATATATATATATATATATATATATATATATATATATATATAAACTGAGTGAAGGTTAGCCATCAAGTCCAAACCCACAGAAGAACTACCTTAACACAAATTCCTAAAAAAAGTTCATGCTGGCTATTATAGAAAATGTCACAACACATGAAGCATCACATCTTGCTGTGTATATGGGGCTGCATAGCTTCAGACTGGTCAGAGTCCCCATGCCAACACCTGTTTATCACCAAAAGCACTTCAAATGAGCATGTGAGCATCATCACTGAACTGCAAAGTTATGGAAGAGCTTCTGATCAATGGAAACCAGGATGTCAGGCCTACATCTAGTTGCAGTAATCACAATTAGATTGCATTCATTAAACATATATGCACTACGTGCAAAAGTATGACAGCAACAATTTAAGATTATTCGTCCCACATTGGGGAAATTTCTCTTATTGTTGTAATTAATTAAATAAATAAATATAATATCAAGAGGAAATGGATAATAACGTATTTGATACTATAAAACAAAACAAAATGTTTTATTTGATGCAGTGATGTCTATAAACTAGTTCCTAATTTGCTGTAGCATTTTGCCTGATATACACATACAGTGGTCCCAGAAATTTGCGGGGGTTACGTTCTAAGAAAATTACAGAAAAAAACGTGAATTTTGGACACAACAGAAAATGTGTAGTAATGGCCATAAAAGCTTTATTTTTTCACTTGGATAATACAATAATGTGTATTAAAAAAAACTATGTGAAAACATAGTTTAAAATGTTATTCCTAAAGTTCCTACGCTGCGGATTCCCACGAATTTTAAGATAATACGCAACTTGCTGTTAGTTATGAGTAATGAGAACCTATGTATTTTAAACCACGAATTATCGAGGGTTGACTATACACATTAGGTTTATATTCAGGTGAACCTTAAAATTAAATGAGGTGTGCTAATTTAGTTTTAAGTTTATTACATTTATTGTAAAAAAATAAAAACACATTTTAGAACAAACCATTGGAGTATTTTGTAATGAAAATCGTGTTTATGAGTACATTGAGATAATATTTGACTAATTTAACTAAAAAAAAAAACTGTTCCAAAAGTGTGTAAAGTGGTTTGACTGCCAGAAAGCCCATGCTGGGTTGAGAGCAGATCCTGTAAGCTTGCAATGGGAATAAATAGACACCACATACAGGGTTCTGCTTACCACCTTGTGCACAGTATACATTACAGCAACCAGCATGTGATTATCACTCCTAAGAAAGAACATCTCTAAAGCACCTAAAACACTATGAGAATAATAACTTATTTTAAACAGTACAAAACCAGAAATTACAAAGGCCATGTTCATACCAAAACATTAAGAACTCTGTATTCTATCCATTTCAAATTACTGTACCTTACTTTAACATGAAACTATAGTTTTGAGAATGATCTCACACTTACCTGTGCCACTGGTGGCTAGAACAATGCAGTGTGGTGGTTAAATCACCATTTATAACAATTATTTCTTAAGAATCACATGCAGAGGTCTTTCCAAGCAGCCGTGCATACACACAAACACACTATAAATTGCAGAGCTCCTCCTGGCTCCCATTAAGGACTATTTCAGTAGAAGAGACAGCCATACCATGTCTCTCATAGCAACCATCCTATTTATACGTTACAGTATGCGGCTCAGTCCTAGCAGAGGCAGAATTTGTGATATTACAGTAAATCGATACAATTGTTTTTAAAAATAGTGAAAGGGAGATGTTTTGGGTCAATAATTCAAATATATAGTGCTTACAGATGCACCTTGTGGTGGTTCATTTAACCAAAAAATGCTTCAAGACAGACTATGAGGCCTTTATTACCAAATCGACATCAGATAATTTTATATATACAGTATAACCAAACAATATACACCCATCACACCTATAACATTAAAAACACTGACATTTGAAGTGAATAAATTAATTATCGTGTTTCAATGGCATTTATCAAGATTAGGCAGCAAGGTAACAGGCAGGACTCTAAGTTGTTGTGTTGGAAGCAGGAAAATTGTGCAAGCTTAACGATGACAAGGACCAAGTCAAGATGGCTAGACGAGTCAGTGTATCTGCAAAACGGCAAGTTTTTTATGATTGTTCCGGTATAAGTATTTAGTACCTGCCAAAGAGTTCTGGTAGGCTAATAGGTGCCCAGACCTCACTGGAGTATGTGGGTAATGAAGGCTAGCCATGTATTTTGATCCAACAGAAAAACTACTGTGGCACAAATTGCTTAAAGATTTAATGCTTGCTATGATAGAAAGGTGTCATCTTTCTGTGTATGCAAATGGATAGCTTCAGACTGGTCCGAGTGCTCATGCTGACCCCTTTCAATTATCATAAATCAGTTGAACATCTGATGAATGGGTATTTCTAGCAATTTCTGCTACAGTTTTTTTCTGTGGGATAAGACTAGATGGATAGCTTTAACTCCCCACATGCACCAATGAGGCTTGTCTAGCCTTTTTTCATCTGATTTTATGTAAATGTTCCAGCAGTCTATTATTCAAAATGGGATTGATATACAAATGACTATGACAAAGGATGAAGGATGAATTTTAATAGGCAGATGGTTGAATTGTTTTTAGCTTTGTTCAAGCAGAATGAATATGTAGATGATCATCATCACATTTCCTGAGAATTTGCAATTTTATTCTAATCCATTTACACACTCATTTTATTTTATTTGTGAATTAGTTTACCTTCAAGTGCTACCTTTTCACATAAACATGGCGACATGTATCATAAAATCTATATAATGAATTCAAGAGAAACGTCATTACTGCAGGGGATCGTTTGCAGATGTCATTTAGGTGACACATTGGAATGAAATATACTGGAAAGTGCTGTGGCAGCTTGTTTGCATCAGATGCTTTTGAACATTCAGAGTACATGAGTACTAGTGTAAGCACCAGTTGGTGTGTTTCCAATTTGTCCAGCTGCTTAAATATGTATCTAGAAGATCCACACCATCAAAACAACAAACAAAAAAGAGCACAAAAATTAATAAAGCAAATGTTTAGTTAGAATATAATTAGCCTGGGTGTGGCTATGTGATCTTCAAACAACAGTGTGCTATTTGCTAGGTTGCTATAGTAACTATTGCTACGGAGGTAAGGTTAGAGAAAGAGGGGAGAGAAGGAGGGGAATGCAAGAGACACACTCATATAAGGCTAGAAAAAGAAAGCAAAGGACTTATGTAAATTAAAAGTGTCAGTAGAAAGATTAACAGGAAAGCATTCGATCTAAATTAGAAATCAACTCCCTCCAGGGATGGTTTAGCATCAGTACTAAGATGCTAACCCAGGCCTAAAAGAACGTAGGTTGGTGAAATGACTCATTTCTTCGTTCTTTAATCCCACTGAAATAACCAGAGGTGCTAAAATTCCCCACATCACCCTCCAAAAAAATGCCTCCCCCTCAGCTGGGAATATAGAAACCAGTGAACTCAGAGGATCAGTGATGTAATGGTATGTCACCTTTCTCTGTCTTTCAAATAGTCTTTTCCATGTACACACAAGTAAAAAAGAGCAGGAAAGTAGAATGGTTGAATGAAAAAAGCCAAACATGCTTTCAAAGGCATTTTCAAAGACAGCAACTGAAAAAGCCTGAAAAAAAGGATTAAAGATGGCATGTTTCTCTATGGGTACTCAATACATATCAGTGTCAGACTTTCTAAATATATTAGTGATGAGATTTCTGTCTCTGGGCTAGTGTAAGAAAAAGTGCTTGTATTTCTGTTTTATTCCAGACAAGTAGTGCAATAATGAAGAATTTAGTTTATTATAATGTCTCTGCCTTGGCATCAGAATTCAATGTACTACACATTATACCTGACAGGCCTAAAAGACTACTTAAAAGGAAGTACTTACCTGGCTTGATAAAGAGGGTGGCACTGCAGGAAGCCTTGCCCACCTCATTTGTAGCTATTACAGTGTAGGTGCCAGCATCGCTTGGCTTTGTCAATTTGATGAGAAGAGAGTGCCGCTCTCCCTCCACTTTTACCACATGTGAGGGACTGTTGTTTATTTCCACATTGTTACGCATCCACGTCACTAGATATTAAAAGATCATACATGTAATCCTACTTGCATTTACTGACTGGTAAAGGTTTAGGCAATTTTTAGTGAATTTTGCCAATGACCTCTGATTGTATCACATTCAGTGGTTGCACATAGAATTAAATAGCCTGCAATCATGTCAGACATTTAACCTTATTTTTTGGTATGCTTCAAAAAAGTTAACAGATTGAACTTGCCTTCAGGGAGAGGATTGCCAGAGATGATGCATTTCAGCAAAACCTCAGCACCTGAGGATGCTACTGTGTCCTGAAGAGGAAACTCAAACAGTGGGGCCTCTAGAGGGTCTTCTTCCGCTGACACATAGGAGTCATCAGAAGATTCTGCAAATATACCATGAGGATAGGCAAGTTAGCACAACAGAAACATATTTTGCTTTATGTTTTTTTCATTTGTCAGGTGTTTTTTGTTTAAAGTGACATAATCATGGGTCTTTGTTCAAGGGGCAAACAATGGACTTTTGACAAGAAACAAAATTGTTTTGATCAGTAGTCCAGAGTCTAAACCATTAATCCACTATTTCCCTCAGCATGACTTCCCATCTAAATCCAACTGACTGTACATGGTTGCATTGACTAGTTGCCACCACTTGTTAAAAATCCTAATATGTATGACACTGTTTGTCATCAAATTTATTCCAGTCTAAATAGAGGGCTGTGACTGGAAAAATATATATTTTTAAGGCAGAAATACATTATCTCACTAAATGTTATGAAGACATACAATTAAGACATTTGCACACAATTGTTTTGTTACAACAAAATCATTCATGAATAAACACAAAACACCCACCTAATTCAGGAGACATTGGTCTTTGTTTACGTCCCCTTCCTCTCACTCTCTGAGGTTTTTCCTCTTTGGAAGTGCCATTCTTGCTTGTTTTATCACTGTGTGTAGGTACAGATGTTTCTGTCTCCATTGGCTCTTCTTCAACAATAATCTGTGGGATTGTAATCTTTAGTGATGGTGCTAGTGGAGTAACATCTATCTTCATCTTCTCTTCTTTAGAGGAGGTGACTGAAACCCTTGGAGGTTTAAGAGGTGGTGCTTGGACAGGACACTCTTGCACTTCACTGATTTCACTCTGAACAATAGGACTTTCAGGTCTTCTGTCCAGTTTTCTCAGAGCAATCTCTATGGGTGTTTTTTTATGTACACTTTCATCCTCTATGTGGACTGGTGTGACTTCCTGGACATAACCTACCCGCTTTATGAGTGGGCTCAGAGGTCTCGGTTCCACCTTGCGTAATGTCATCTCAAGAACATTTCTGGATGGTGATTCTGTTCTTGTTTTGCGAGGTGGGTGTTCGTCAGTCACTGAAGTGATTTCCACAATTGGAGATCTTCGAGAGTTCTCAGCAACTGGACTTGGTCCACGGATTAGTCTGGGAGACCTTTGTCCAGGTAAATCAGATGGGGACATACCTTCAGGGGGAGGCTCTTCTCTTATTTGGTGAATTGTTTTTATTGTCACAGGTGACCGTTCTTGCATACCCTGATCCTGAAACAATGATTCGTGTTGCTGAACCTGCCGTGTTTGCACCTGTTGTGATTTGTCTTTGGCTTGCTCTTTTATCCTGCTCTCTTCCTCCTGCTGAGCACGCTCCCGGTCCTGTAGTTTTTGAAGCACTTGAGGTGGGATAGGCTCTAGTTTTTTCATGGGCTGCCTGCCCCTGTGAAAAGTGGAAAGTTGTTCAGTAGAGAAGGACTTCTTCATATGTGGTTTTCCCACGAGCTTCTTGATTCGCTGGAGCTCCTCTGTGAACTTATGCTCAATGTCTTGCACTTTCTGGGAGTAGCGCGGTCTGTCCTCCAGAGAAGCAGCTCTCTGCCTGAACACAGATCTTCTCTGCTCTGCATCTGCTTTCAAAGCTTCATGGAGGTCCTCCTTGGAACTTTCTCTTGAGATCCCTAGACGACTACCTCCATCATCAGAGTCAATTGAAGAAGCCCTGTTAAATCCTGCCCAAGAGCGTCCAGAAACTGACCCTTCAGGATTGTCAATGCTTCTTCTGCGCTCTTCAAAAAGTCTCACCCTTTCGAAGATCTTGGAACTTGGCCGTGTTAGTTTAGGAGAGGGACGGGGGGTCAAGTCCTTCCGAGAGTATTCACTGACAGGGGTCTGGGGTCGAGAGTCCTGCGCACTACTCTGGGACATGCCTGAAGACTTGGGTTGCTTTATCTTCTCCTCAAACTCCCCGGGCACTGTGTCTTGGTACTCATTTGGCACAATGACTTTCTTGCGTGGGGTCAGGGGCGTTGGGGGGCCTGAACAGACGAGCATGGGAGAGGTGGATGAACTGATTATTTTAGGGGAAGGGGGAGGGAGAACTTGTGGGGGAGAATCCCTCAAAACCTCCTCGGACTGGCTCCTGAAATCGATTAACGGAAACGTTCTGTTAGACTATGGGTTAATAAGGGGAGGAGCCCAGCTATTTGGAAGAGGACAGGGGGCCAGAGAGGCATTTTGTCTTGGGAATACAATGTATGACAGGGAAATTTGCGGAGGCTTGGACATTTCAATGTCTCTGTGTTTTCCTTGTGTGTAAATATTGGGGTTTAACTTTCAAAATGCCCAAATTACATGTGGGGTAAAGAAACAAATAGGCAATCTATATCAAGTACCTAGCAATCAGATCTACTCTATTTTGTTTCTGTATAAAGTTTCAGTAAAACTTGTGAATGGAAGTTATAAAATAAAAGATAATATAAAAAAATAATAAAGATAAATATAAAGAAATAGGAATGCCTTTTACATTGGTCTTGGGGTGACAGTCAAGACCAAGTCTCACTCTGCTGAAAAGTGAGTTATCTTTCATCACAGTAGAACCAAATAAATTAATTTCAATTTAATCTACTATACACCTAAGTGTGTTGGTTTGGTAAAAGCCAAATTCAATGGAGCCTACTAGCCAATTCCTTCCAAAAACACTGGACTAAACCACAATATATGACTGGATATACACATCTGTAGGTCACATGTCACTGCTATAGCTGAGAAGGAAATGTTGCAGATTAAGTGCGAGTTAGTTAAAATAAACGATAACAATTATTAGGAAGGCTGCAATAAGGAGACTATGTAAATTTCATTTTGTGCTGGAAACCATCCAAAGTGGAAAATAATATACATATTATACACAGCACATTTATAATTGTATACACATTTGTACAAAGCACATGCCAACCTCAGTCCCCTGACTGTGCAAAAACAAACATACTGTAAATGTCAGGGTTTTTTCTCTTTTTTTTTTCTTTAACACAAGGGCTTCCTTCCCAGCCTGCAGATGTTTAGACTTACTTCTGTATGAGATATCCAGTGTACAGGACTGCATGAACATCACCCAAGCAGTGTCAAAACCATGCAAAGTAACCGTGCAAGAATTTGGGAAAATAACACTCGGATGCTCTTTAACAGCGGGTTGTGTTAGTGCACAATGAAAAATCTTGCAATTTGTAATTGCACCTTTGTTTTTTTTATAACATTTGAAGCTACAAGCCAATGGCACTATTTTTAAATGATGGAAAATGAAATAGGCAAATTACCAAGATTTGGTACTTCATTTAAAACTTTATTTCAGATATCAACTTTACAGTGTTATGATGATTATGACTATGGTTGGCGAATCTTTTGTGCTGTATTATTATCAATCGTTCAATAAGCTCCATCTTCCATATATATATATATATATATATATATATATATATATATATATATATATATATATATATATATATATATATATATCCTTTGCATTAATATTTCTAATTACAATATAAGTAAATATGTTTATATGTTTATAAGTTTGGCATAAATTACATGCGAGGAGTCATGCTAAAGCGATTCTTCAATAAAAAAAAAGCATGCAGAGAAATCAGAGAACCTAAAAGGGCCGATGGCACTTCACAAACAATATGATGCAAATTATAGCAACAACCACAAGATCATTTTATTTTTGCATCTATTGTTGTGGAATTTAAATAAAAATAGAAAATAGGCAAAATAGAAAATGTACATAGAAAATATGGGGGTCAAAGGAAAGTATGGACTAAAAGAAAATAAATCTAGATGAGGCACAGAAAAGGCAGCAATTGTAGGCAAGGGAGGTGGCAGTTAAATTAAAGCATCCAAATTATCAAATGTACGTTTTTTAATTTTATGAAAGCAATTAGATTTTTAATTTGTTTGATTCATTCTATTGAGCTGCAGTCTAATGTGATGAAAATTAAAATGCTAAAAATCTGTATCACAGACATTTCACTAATTTTACCTGATTTGAAAATGTAATGACAAATGCACCATATGCTTTCCCTTTTTCATAGGGGCTTTTTTAATATATCACATTTTAACAATTAGCTGCGGTGTTGCAAAATAGGACAATGACTAACCAACAAGGAAAGGGCACGCAATTTGTTTACAGTATGTCGGCCGGCACATTACAAAACACAGATGTGACACAGGATTATTGGCTGGTAGGCTTAAAGGCCAGGTCTGTAGCTGGATGGTAAACAGTGATTTCTCTGTGTCAGCCAAGGTCAAGTTTAGACAGTAGACAAAAACATGACCAATCTGTTGTCAATTCACTCTCTTGAACAGCCGACATGCTCCATTAAACAAACGGAGTGATGAAAAATAAGAGATATGTATATGTGTATATAACAGAAACTAAAAGATGATCATGCGACTGGAGCTAATTTGCTCAGATCTTACTAGACAATATTGCCAAAGCATTGACTGTTAATGTACTGTGATGAAATTTACATATTTACTGCAATTTCTTTTTTTATTTTGAGGGAATAAAAGATGAAATTTTGTTGGAGTTTGGCCCTGGCTCTAACATGGCTGTGACGATGGTGCTGAGAAGGAGGGACGAAATCAGAAAATCCTTTCTTTCTTTCTTTCTTTCTTTCTTTCTTTCTTTCTTTCTTTCTTTCTTTCTTTCTTTCTTTCTTTCTTTCTTTCTTTCTTTCTTTCTTTCTTTCTTTCTTTCTTTCTTTCTTTCTTTCTTTCTTTCTTTCTTCTTTCTTTCTTTCTTTTTCTATCTTTCTCTGTTTATTACTTCAGACTGATTGAGCACCCACATGAAGAATGATCCGGCCTCAAATATTCCACTTTACCACTTTCTTAGGAACACTTTCAGAATTATATAAGGGTGATATTTGCAGATAAAACCAACACAGCCTCATCGTACTTGGCTTGCATCGCTGCAATATACATTGTCATTGTTTCAGTTTACTGAACCTCCACCTGTGAATGAGTCACGTCTAATTGTAATAGGTTTGGCAGCTCATGCTGCTCTCTCGCAGTGGGCTGATCTGAACCTCATCCAAATGTAGAGAGCCTACTTTCTTTCTTTCTTTCTTCTTCTCTCTCTCTCTCTCTCTCTCTCTCTCTCTCTCTCTCTCTCTCTCTCTATATATATATATATATATATATATATATATATATATATATATATATATATATATACAGAGCAGGAAGAGAAATTAAGAGGTCACACCATGGGTTCTTGCCTATGTCACCACCCTCCTCAGCACATGCACATTTCTCCATGTTACAGCAAACATGATGCCTCCTTTGGCACTAGTACTGGGAAAGTGGGCTGTTTATTAATATTTTGCAGAGTTGTTGTTTTTATTATTATCACATTATAATTATTATTACTATTTTATTTACTGTTTATATATAATGGGCTGCTGGAATTTTGAATACTAATCGTTTGCGCTTGGGAATGATTTGTATTACAGGGGAATAGAAAAAGTCCTTCCTCTATAGAGACTGAACGTGCTACCATAGTAATCACTAGCTAAAGACACACTTTCCTCAGACCCCCACACTGGCCGGGACAGATTGGCGCGGGACGCCCGGATCAGCGGCTCGACCCCTAGGTGCCTGATGTGGGTGGCCGTTGGCTCCCGGCCGGTGCCTTGCCTGGCGGCCTGTGGCCCCGCTGCTCTTGATCCCAGGGACTGCATCTCTCTCTCCACCACCGTGTTCTCACCATGACCACTCGTACCCGATGCAACATCCATCATCCGCTCACCTGCAGAAATAATACAATGTGGGGAGGTAGGAGAAGTCATTTAAGAAGGCTTATCATGTACAAAAAAGATGTGATGCACACTACTGCATCTTGTTTCAATGTCATGATTAAATGGTGCTGAAGGTTGGATTCTGATTGGACAGTAGCTCCAGCTAAAAGGTTTATATTGTTTCTAGTAATAACTTAGACAGAAACTTTTAATTCTGCAGTCATTTAGATTCAAAGTTCAATAGAATCAGATGTGGAAAAGTTTTCATGTGGTTTTTCCATTTTTCATGTTGATTTTTTTCTTGTTTCTCAGTAACTAGACATACTGCATCTTTGTCTTATTAACCTTATAAAGCTTCATTGCTTTAGAGGTTGCAGAATTGAAAGGTCCCCTTGTCAGTGCTCAGACCATACGCCACACACAAGTCAGTTTGCATGGCAAAGCAAGCCTCTTCTGAAGCTGGCTCATAAGAAAGTTTGCTGAAAACAACCTGTTCAAGAGCATGAATTACTGGAACCATGTCCTGTGATCTGATAAACTTGTTTGGCTCAGATGTTGTCCAGCATGTGTTTCGATGCTCTGGTGAGGAGACCAAGAAAACTGTGTCTTGCCTACAGTTAAACATGGTGGTGGTAGCATCATGGTCTGGGGCTGCATGAGTGCTGGTACTGGGGAGCTGCGGTTCATTAAAGAAAACATGGATTCCACATGTACTGTGGCATTTTGAAGCAGAACTGTGCCAAATGGCAGTTTTCCAACACAATAATGACCCCAAACACACCGCCAGGATTATAACTGAGGAAGCTAAAAGTGAAGATGATGGAGTGGTTAAGTTTGTCTCCAGACCTGAACACTATTGAGCACCTGTGGGGTGGAAGGTGGAGAAGCACCATGTGTACAACATACAGCAGCTCCGTGATGTCATTATGGAGGAGTGGAAGAGGATCCCAACAACAACCTGTTCAGCTCTGGTGATTTTCCAGGAGGATTAAGGTAGTGCTAGATAACAATGCATAAACATAAATAGGATTTCTAACTTTAGCAACCTTTCCTAAAAAAGGTTCAATAAAGTTTATCTGTTTATATTTTCTTTGAGGCATCGTGCAATCACAGAACCATATATAGTCACTGTTTTGCAATATAAAGATGTACTGGGATTTTCCTTGCAAATTCCATTGAATAAGCAAATATTATACTGTTACATAATTAATTGTCGTACTTACATAAAGTGGAACTTTCCTAATTACGTCCTTTGATGCTTGCAGAATGACAATTTCAATCTGTGACTGTGATCTGTTTAAATATGGAGCAGCTGTGTAAATATTGACTGAAAAATCTTCTTTCATCACCATAGTATATTGTTAAATCGGCCTTGTGTGTCCTAATAAAATGCTCAGGATATAATTTGCAGACATTCTGTGAGAGCAATAATAAAAAAAGACAATCTTAACACCCTATAATTCTGCCTAATATAGCCACACCTGCAGGATAATCCTTTGCCTTTTATGCTTACTCCAGATAAAGGTACATTGTACCATTTAGAAAACACCATTTTAATCCAGGCTAGGCTCTGTCACTTTATGGAATCTCTGGGAAATGTATTGCTTGGATTACATGCAATTTGAGGAGAGCTTTATAAGGAGAAGACGACCAGAGACATGACATTTCCAACAAGCTTTGTGGTAGAAGCCATGCCCTCAGCAGGATTCGGTTCTTTCACAGCCTGCTTCTTTCCGGTGAGCAGATGCATGCACAAAATGGGAAGCAGTGCAAAGGGCAAACATTTTTCAGATTCACAGAGACAAAAGCCTCCCCCCACACAAATCCACCGTCCTTATGCATCAAATCAATCTGATGTGCATCACTCCATAGGAAATCTCAATGCTTGACATGTTTATTCCCTCCATATGTCTTAGCCTGCAAATTGGGGGTGTTCATTATCTAGACAGGCTTGAGAGGCGGTTTTCATAGCAGTTGGTGTTAGATAGTGAGGAGGCAATGCATCCCATCATTCAATATTGAGCTTACTGAAAGGAAGCCATTTGTAAAACTAGCAACCATAGTAGTGTGATTGTTTACAAAAAAAATTCCACCTGATTATATAATACAATCTATCAGCTTGAGTATCTAGTGTGGAATTCCATTACCTATTTTGGTTTGAGAAACATTCTTTTCTCTGTCGTTCTTTAATCTAATAAATATGTTTGTCTCCATCAGAAAGCGCCCCCAAATTTACACCCACTTCCTCTCTCCGAGGGCTTGCGGGACAGCTTTTCTCATAACATATAATGACAGCAGAAAGTGCTGCTGCCAAGATCCTGCAAAGTGACTGAACAGAATGGCAGAATAAGCTTCTTGCTTTTCGCTGCTGTCCTTGTAAACATGTACGCATTCGTTCTCTGTTGAGAATAACAGTGTCAGAATCAGCAGTATAAGGTTCTTTCAAAAATATGTTACAGTTTGCAAATAATCCGCATGCCTCTGCACATGCTGAGATTTAAGAGGTGGATGATTTGATGATGTGCCAAAATATATCTTTTGTATACTTTAGCTGATTTATAATGGAAGCTCGATATAGAACACTGAAGAATAAAACACAACAGGGTGAGCGTGTGCTGATGGAGAAAGAATCTTCCTCTTTTATAATGGCAATATGCCCCCAATTAGAGTATCAGCTTCTAGCTGCATTTATTGTTGAGGAACATATACAAATTATTCCTTTTATCATGTATGTTATAGCAGCTATAAAGCTATAAAAATGAGTTTATACTCTCTTCTTGTTTCTTTTTAAAGTTATTTTAAAATATGCAGTCTATCACTGACAATAAAGACACCTTCCATACATGATAAATAAATAAATGTTTCTATCTAAAAATCTATTATGTAAAGCTTGGCCATACATATCCCTGTGAATTAGCTGGTAATAAACCTCTATATTAGAACAAACATGTTAATATAAACCTGTGAATTGCTATTCAGCCAGTACCACTATCCGAATAAATTAACACCTCCTGACCAATCAGATTTATGAATTCAGCATCTCTTTGAGTAATACATGCATTTTATAGATGCAAATACGGATATACATATACAAATACTGTACATACAAACTAAAATGCAGTATATGGACCTGCTAGATTTGAAAATATCATGGCAATATACTTGTCACTATGACTTTCATAATAGATAGCTTAAAAGGAATATGAAAATAAAAATATCTGAACAATCAGGACAGCTAAGTCAGATATGTCAGGAAGGTATTACAAAATGTTCAGGTATATCAAATAAAGTTTCAAAATGTAATCTTTGAAAATGATATGATTTAGTAATTTGTCCCTGCTATTAATATCTTACAGTGTACTATCCAACTATTTGGGAAGAAACCTCAGCAAAATGTAACTAAATATCTTTGATTACTTTGCAATGTGTAGACAAGGTTTTAAATAAAAATGCAACATATTTTTGATACTTAGATTCTTGTGGGTGTAACTTTGCAATTTGGCTCCAGACAGGCCGGTAGCCAAGCAGCATGAATAACTCAACCTCAGGTTCTGATATAAATGTGAGACACTGTGATAAGACCTTGGATATTTTATGTTGCTTTAGGGTTTATAGGATTCTAAGGGTTAATCTACGTCTTGTGTGCAGAGCAGATCGATTGAAGCAAGCACATCCAAAACCAAGCGAGGGGAAAAAAGAATGCAATTTATCTCTCCAAAGTCATATTTTTAGAGACAACAAAGAGTGAAGTAAACAAGGATGACAAAGTGAATATAGCAGTATAGTGTAGTGTAAACAGTGAGCAGACAGCAGATCAAAGTAGATAAATGATGTTGAATTTCTCTCATTGAATCTGTACTCTATGAAAAGCTCACAATATTCAAAGCAGAAAGTCATACGTTGACTTTTTTTCTATCTGGTTCAGGTGGCTGTGCTGCTTTTCAGGCTAAGCAGTGTAAATATAATTTGTATTTATAACGACTTGCCAAGTTAAATAAAAGGTTAAAAATAAAATAAATGAAAAAAAGGTGCATGTGTGTCCATTGTGAATCGCAGAGGCAGCATGGGGTGGGCTGAGTGTGAAGAGTGGAACGTAACAATGATGTTGGTGAAAAGAGTGTAATTACCTGCAGGGAACCGTTGGGAGGTCTCATCTGGATCGCCTCTGCCTCCGTCTTTGGTCTCCATCTGAGGCTCGGCTGCTTCGTCCTCCGTGGTTTCAGAGTCTGCGGGCGACAAACAAGCCAATCACACTGAAATCTAAAACCTGGCAGGCTGAAATGATGAAAAATAGCTCCAACAAATAAAATTAACTCCACAGCTGAGGTTCTGCGAGAGATTTCTGCATCTAGTAGCTTATGTTTTCAGAGTTTTGCAAAGACAGCAGACAGCAGAAGCAGGCAATGCACAGAATCTATATCACATATACTGTGTATGTGTGTGTGTGTGTGTGTGTATGTGTCTATGTATGTATGTATGTATGTGTAGGGCTGTCAAAATGAACACGTTAATAACACGTTAACACAAATAAATTTTAACGCAATCATTTTATTAACGTGCAATTAATCCAGCGCACATTCCTGTTTGACAATTTTTATGAAAACTGTACATAAATAAATAAAAAAGAGGCAAAATTAAAAAATTCAAACCTTCAACAGAACACATATATTAATGACGTCCTTTCTTTACTCAGATATAAAAAAAATAAATAAATAAACTCTGAAACCGGAAAAATTATTTTTAATCACTGACCATTTGTTATGTGCCAAGTCTCAAATCAAGCACCAAAAACCGCCATGATAAACACATCCGGCAATTAAAACTGTCCGCGTGGAAACCTAGCAAAAGGTCTGTTTGGTGTCCTGATGATTTACGTAATTGAAAACACCTTTTTCAATGTTGAAAACAACATAATTACTTTTAAACATTTACAAGGATATTTGGTCTTCATGCTCTATGTTGAGTCTGGTTTTACTAATTAATCAACAAACATTTGCATAAAGCATCACTATTTGTCATTGGCCATGTTGATTAGAGGATAGAAATCTTTAAAAGTATTCCTGTAAGGTACATTCAAAACAGATAAAAATTGTGATTGAGTTGTAATTAAATATTTTAATCGACTCGAATGACAGCCCTTATATATATATATATATATATATATATTGCCTGAAAAAGACCTACAAAAGGATAGAAGGTTTGAACAGATACAAAGGTGAGAAAAAAAGGCATTACCATAACTCTGCTTCCTGCACGAGCGAAATACTTCGCTTCCATAGCAGCAGAGGGGAGAGGAAAACAGGAATGCACTGTTACTATAGAAACTAGTCCCACCCCCCAGTCTCTCACACACACACACACACACACACACACACACACACACACACACACATATATACAATTCCAATCCATGGTTTAAAAAAAAAGTGCTGAGCGTGCATTTATTTCCTAACAACACTGTCACTGATAGCCTTCGTGCTGACACGCAGGGGTTTGCATCAGGAAAATATTAAATATTTTAGTTTGCTTATATTGCACTGCACTTAAAAAAAGAAGAGGAATTCACCCAGTGTGAAAGTAGGAATGTTGTTCAGTTGTTCAAGGCGGAAATATCACAGAACTATAAAACTGTGACACATTCATCGTTAATCATTCCAGGCTCCTTAATGCACACATTTGTCTTGCAACTAGCAATTGCTACAAGATAGCCAATCAAACATCAAACTCATGAGGACCGACTCCAAAGGACAAGACCACTCACAACGTAGAGCTCAGATTTATTCAGTTGTCTCCTGCAGGGTTGTAAGTGTACACTGGTAGCAGCTATGAAATAAAATGCTACGGCGCTTTTATTGTCCTCTATAACTATTTAAAAGAATTTAAACATTACTATGGCATGAAAAGGAACAACGAGTCTAAAATAACGTAAATATTATGCTAAGTGCTGTTAAGGCCATTAAGAAGACAATGGAAAATTTATTTGACTATTAATAAAATAAATTATTTAATTTTCATCTTGAAAAGGAACATGCGGTTTCAGATAAAGTGCCAGTCATTGTTCAAAATGATTCACTATGCATTATTAGTCTCGGATGTGTCGGCTAAATTGAGGTATTGTTAGTTCTGACTTAATTAGAGCTCTCTCTGACAAATGCCAGAATTTTCTTTATTGCATGTCTGTCCTACATCTCCTCTCTCTCTCTCTCTCTCTCTCTCTCTCTCTCTCTCTCTTTCTCTAGTTCTCTCGCTCTTTCACGCTAGCTTTCTCACACGTACACACGCCACACAAATGCAATGAAAGAGGCGCTAACATAATAATCCCATCCCCATTACAACAAATACAACACAAATGAAAAATGATAATTCAATCCAACCAAAAAACAGATTTATTAAAATACATACAACATCAATCATATACTATGACAATTCAGAAAAAAACACGTACATGGTCAGCAAGAAGATGAAGGATGCTTGCTGAAGAAACAGTATACATGGTGATGTTTATTTTGGTGAAGTGAAAACATCATCTGAGTATCTGGATTACAGCAGGCCAGAGGTAGGAAGTAATGAAGTACAAATACTTTGTTACTGTACTTATGTAGATTTTTTTTTTGGTTTTAGAACTTCACGATTTATATTCAACCTTTGTCTTTCTCTTTTGTACTTTCTACTGCTTACATTTTCAATCTAGACTTGTTTCTTTAGTTTTAATCTATTTGGTGAAATGTCAATATTTTTTCTTCTTTTCACTGCGCCCCATTTTCAGCCCATTAACCTGTTTCCTGTCATCGCTCAGCTACCATTTCAATTCATAATTTCCTGGTTCTCAACACCACAGATGTAGGCTAGTTTATGAAGCAAACAATGAGCAGAAGGCAACAAGAAGTTTGGGGCTGACGTGGATAAAAACATGTAAACATGACTGAGAACAGAGACATTCCTGATCACCAGATCATCATCTTTTCTATGCTTGTGTTCTATATGGTGGATGTTCAGCCTGAATACTTTCATTAGGTCACAAAAATTTGTACTAATATATTAAATAGGGTTGTCGAAATTAACACGTTAATAACTGGTGAACGCAAATTCATTTTAACGGCACTAATTTTATTAACGCGCGATTAATGCAACATGTATTTCTGTTTCCCCAAAAATAATTTTAATCACCAAACATTTGTTTTGCTGATGCACCAAGTCTCAAATTAGCATCAAAATCTGCATAATGCACACAATTAACCCTCTGGGGTCGACAAACTCGTCGGCGCGTTTTGTAGCATTTATTTCTCATAACGCTAAAACAAACTTAAATTACTGTCGTTTTTGATCGTATAGATAAGAGCAATACATCATTTTAATCTGTAAAGGGTCTATTTTTTATTTGTACACACTTTTAACAACAACAAAATGTTGCATTACAAAATGTGCTTTGTAAAATAAAGAAAACAGACAGGGGCGCTCTCTGTCGTCCCTGTCATCTCTCTTCTCATGCAAATAAATAAAACAACCTGAAGTGAATACTGAAATAGCAAAAGTTCTGATTGGTTTCCTGATGATTTGTGTAATTTAACACACCATAATAAGTTTAAAACATTTACAATAATATTTTGTCTTCATGCTCAGTGTTGAGTTTGGTTTCACTAATTAATAACCATACATTTTAAAAAATCCATATTTGTCCATGCCCATGTTAATTAGGGTATTAAAAAGTATTCATTTAAGGTACATTTTAGAACAGATAATCGTGAGTTAACTCATGACGATCATTCGCTTAATCGCAATTAAATATTTTAATCGATTGACAGCCCAATTATTAACGTTACGTTACCAGCGTGACACTAAAACAGGTAGTAGTAATGGCTACTATTTTTTACTTAATTACATGTCAGAGCCCAAACTTCTTTACTTTAACTTGAGTAAAAATGTATAGTCAATTACTTTTACCTGACTATATTAAAACATAAGTATCTGTACTTCTACTTAAGTGAAGTATGTGTGTACTTTTGCCACCTCTGCAGCAGGCTATATTAACAAATGATTAAGTAGATGCTTTCCAACAATTACCAGCACAATCAGATGCAGGTAGAACTACTAAATATTTGTTCAGGCACCATGTATGACAGAAAAACCACCAAGTAAAGCAAAAGATATAATGTCTTATAATGTTTTCTTTCTGTCCAATATCAAGCACAATGATATTCTAGATGAATGCAATTATAATTTAACCTTGAGAATGATCTAAAAATAGACAGCTTTCTTTTTTTACTCCTACTGAATCAGCTTTTTATCGTGCACTTCATGACCTCCACCAGGTATCTATTTTTCGGTCCAGAAATTTGCAATTCAAAGTTTTTGTGTATGTTTTTTAGACAGCATGTCTAGTATGTGTAGCAAAAAATGCATCCTCAATCTCATGCACAAACCGGACTCTACGATCAACAACAGACTTTATGATGTGATTGTAAAATCTCTTTTTGTAATAACCTGTTATCTATAAAACCAAACACACCATGGGTAAACCGGCCAAACGTTCGATTCGAGTGTCCGGTTTTCTGAAATGAAGAGAGAAAGAAAGAGTTTTAGTGAACAAATTTTACCACATGGAATATTTCAATGTTTTAGCAAATCATGACAAACCAGATGAAAAAACAAGCACATGTGCATACACAAATACATATACATATACACATACATACAAATAGTCCCAAAGTTCTGATAAGTCGAACAAGTCGACAGTACTGTATTTTATATACTGTAAATTATGTACTGTAAATTGTAAACAAATTACAGTATGCTACCTCATACCGATCACCATTATTAAAGACTCCTAAGGAGGCTAGGCCATGTTTTCACTTACGGAATTTTTAAGTTATGATAGGGTAATCGGAACACATCTCCATCGTACATCAGGGACTAGCTGTATATAGTGCACACAATTAAGCTCCATTCAACTTACTATGTGATTCTGATGGCAACTTGCTATCTGAATGAATTTTTCAGAGTTTAGCCCAAACAGGTTTTAATGCTCATTCGATCAAACTTTTCGAACCAGATCCCCCCTGTAGATTTGTGATATATATCCTCAGTGAAATCAAATACCTTTTTGTAAAACTGCAAAACGTCTAGAGAGGTTAATATCTAAGCAAAGGACTGCATGAAGCCAGTGATAACAAGTTAGGAAAACAGGCTATGGCACCGTTGGCACCCACTGTTATGAGCTTACTTACTTACTTTGTTGTGGGTTTGTCATTGTCCTATTAGCCTAGATTTAAATATGAAAGTGGGGCAGTTGGTGACCAAGAGGCTCATAAATTGGGCTGAAATTCGGACCATCTACACCTCCACTGTCTCTTAAAATATCCAAGCTCAGACTACATTTAAACATCCTTAAGCATCCTTATTAATGTAATTTAAATAGAGAAGTAAGAGAATGGTATGGTGTCAGAAATAGTAGCTTAACTACTAAGAAAGTGTTTTTTATTGCTGGGGTGGTACCATCAAGGGTATACTTTCTGTAACTTTAATATGCATCTTTCACTTTGAAATGCCAGTATAACGCAATGTACGGTTAAAATACTGGAGCAGTTTAGGATTCTTTTCTTCAGAGAGTATAGAGTAATGGGTGCACTGACAGGATCCTAAATGGTTAAAAATAAAATTGGTTTAACTGTTTTTATCTTCTTTGGCAACATCAGATGGGATTTGTGGCATATCATTCTTCTTTTACTTTGCGCTGTGTAGTCTGCCTCTGTAACTTCTCCTGCCTAATACCAATTTTGCCTATAAATAAGGTGATACAGAGGTTGTGGCTGAAGCTCAGGGATACGGAAGCTGGGATCGGCATGCCTCCTGTCACTCCCAATTTATTAGGCATGGAGAAAGAGATGCACACTCAATGTCTGTGGCATCCGAGATTTCTTCCCTTCTCCCTAGAATACGGTTAACTAATAGCATTAGTTATGGATGGTATCTGTCACCATGGCTAAGGCTTAGAGATGGAAGAACAGTGCTAGAGGGCATTCGGAGAAAAAGGCAAGGAAAGTAAGCTTGAAATCAGGAGTCATACATCACATCACATCAAACCACCTACAGAAATTAGAGTTTGTTCTGAGCAACAGGGTGCATCATGCTGTTTTTTGGGAGTCGTGACGTCTCTAAAATATTTCTTTATAGCCTGAAATATGGCTTGTGAAGACTTCCTGATCACATTAGAATGTTTGCTTTCGTGTAAGAAGTTGAAATGACACCCATGTGCATCCAGTCTATTTAGATGAACATTTATGGCCAGTGTCTAAATAATTAATGAACAGAGTGGGATTCATAATGATATGCCACAAGGTAATTTTTCATTATCTCCCATGTTTAGCATCTTTATAAGGGTGAAAAGCCAAGTAGTTCTCGAGAGAGCAAGTAGCATGCATAATACACGAGAGGCATTCTTCTGGCGCCTCGATTAGTCCAGTCTGCGAACAAATAATGACATACCACGTAGAGTGCAAATGGCAAATAATGGTGACTCAAAATATGATGTGAAATATGTACAAATGGAGCACAGTTTTTCAGAAGATCAGAACTTGATTTATTTATTTATTTTTCAACGTTCATATTTATTTATTTATTTATTTATTTATTTATTTATTTATTTCAAACTTGGATCTTAAAATTGACCATGCAGATCCCATAGCTTTAGAAGAGATGTTTTACACTACTGGCCCTTAATTTTAATTTAGTCAGATTATTCAGTCATCTTTCATTCAACAAATAATCAAGCCGATTCATAATAAAGACCATTCTGAAGCTCATATAGTTATTAATGATGAACATTTACTCATTGATGATAACTGGCAATCACCATCATGGCTTGGTGTAAAAATGTGGTTTGGTGTAATGTGTGAAACTGAGGGTTTGTATGACGCCAGAATTGTATCTCTTATCCTTTTTTCTTGTTCCATTGTTCCAGTGTCCCAAGACCTTCGGAAAAGTCTCACTCTAACACAGAACGACGAGGTCCTGTTACATTTTCCAAGTTAACACCCATCTAGTGAGCACAGCCAAAGACAGACAGGCTTAGCTAGCTGAGAGCTGGCTGCCCAGAGAGGATCTCCAGCCTGCCATCTGTGCCATGAAGTACACAGCTATGCTTGCCTTTCTGGGTCGGATATGAGTAAACAGGTCATGCCCATTATATAGTGTTGACATCCTGACATCCAGTCACTGAGTATTAAGATGCACTAGGGAAATGAATGTGAAAACAATACAGCTTTGGCTAATACTATGCTGTAGGAATGCAGCCCAGAAAACGCATTAAACTACTGAGCTTCCATAATTGGGAAGGGAAATTTGAATAGATCTAAGAAGATCAGGGTAATATATTGAACAGGCTTTGGTTCAAATAAATAAATAAATTAATAGAAATTAACTCAAGGAATTAGTTCGTAAATCAGTGAACCATATGATGGCAGTCATATGATAGCATGCTTTTAATTTAGGTAAATATTTGAGCTACTTCAATTTCCCATACTGCATTAGCTATTTTTTTTTATTCTGTTTAGGTTTTTACATTGTGGTCTTTACATTTTTTTGCTTTTTTTTTTAATCACACGTGTCTTCACTTAAATAGGTCCTATTTTCATTTTCCGTCTGTATCGAAGAGCTAAAGGGCTAAATAACTTCCTCATTTAATAAGTCAATGTGGAAATAAAAATGATTTTAATTACATTGCATTGAATCTGTTTGAAGAGATAAATAACCTTTTCTGCAAACCTGTGATATTGTATATCTTCTTAATAGGGATGCACTGATATTGTTATCGATATTGGACTCATGCCTACATGATACTGTAATAACTTAAAAGCTGTGTGATATAAACCCAGTGTACATTGCTGTGCTAAAGAAAACACAACATGAAATGACAACAATGTATTTCAGTATAAATGACACCAATCAAACCTGATGTTAGTAACCTGATGAAGTCATTGTAGGCGGAAAGGTAATCTTGCAGCACATCCTGCTAACTGAAATGTCTACAAATAACGCTAGGTGAGTATCTTTTCCAGTATAATGTTCTTGATGTTCACACACATCATTTACATTAGACACATACTTACAGCTGTACAGTCTGAAGCTCATCCCAACTGCAACCTAGTTGATCTAGCTAGCTAGCAAGCTAGCTCATGTGATTAATATAAAACCCACTAGCTAATGTTATAAAGAATTAACCTTGTGGAGTTTGTTCAGAGAGAAACAATCAACACGTATCGATAGTATCAGTGTATCCCTATCTGTCTACATGAAATATATTGACATGTTGCATTTTATTGGCACTTTCTCTATAAATTCAATATGACTGTTATGAAAAGATCAGACCAGCAACTTGGAGATCACCCATATATTAGGATTTTGCCTAGATGCTAATAAATCTTTATGGTCTCTGATTCATTGCTAAAAAATATCATTATATATCAGAACATATTTATATAGCAGGTACATAAATAGCTCTATCCCAAGTCTTCAGTGCACAATGTCTCGTTTAAATTTGGCTTCATAAGCCCTGTAAGCCATTTCATTCTTCTCCAACCAACTTTCAGCACACATACAGCTGCCATGTGGTAAATGAGTCACTTCACACTTTGGAGTGTATGTCCCCCGCAGTCACCCAGAGTGCTTGTTCACTGTGGTTGAGCTCCAGTCATCAGCTGAAGTTAGCAATGGAGGCCAGACTCACACTCATATCACACCTTCTCCCTGCAGTTATCACACACTGTTGTTCTTTATGGATCTCTTACTGGGTCTGATTATGCAAGTAGGCTTTTTAACAGCTTATCAAGCCAAATATGTACATTTTGTTTAAATCAGAGGTGTG